>NC_134457.1:194435431-194745431 GCF_047948215.1 Lycorma delicatula
GTCTCTGTTTTACTATTATACAGATTTGTATACTAAATCATGGATACTCGTGCTGTTTGGTAGTTGGGTTTTCAATTAAATTGGTAGTTGGCATCTCAGGAATGTATTCACCTCAGAATACACTTCATTTGTACAAGACAACAATTCATTTCATTCATACATATCATCCTCTTAATTAATACCATACGGTGGTTCAAGAGGCTAAACAGAAAAATAAGGAAAATATATCTTAGATATTTTCAGATGGTGTTGGTCTGATTGGAACTCTGATAAAGATATAGAAGAAACCTTTTTTCTTTCTTGTCATTTATGGACTCAAATTCATATTCTTGAAATAATTGGATGATTCTTTTACTTTATGTCACTTTGTTATGTATTTACCCGATTTCATTCAAGGGTGAGGGACAATAAGACAATTTTTTTACTTTTTTTACCGGTAATTGTTTTGGTTGATATCCTGATTGGATAAACTGACTGCTAAAAAATGTTCTATGATGATTTCTGAATATTGGCCATTTAATTCTGGTTATAAAGGATCAATGGAGCAGGGAGATATGGTCATCATGAGTTAAGTAACTTCTCTGGGAAAGTTATGACACTTTTATGGCTTTTTTTTTAAATTTCAAGTTTTTTAATACAAAAAAGTTTTGTATAGACTCATATAAATAAAATATTTATTATTTTATTCTTTCTTTAAGGACACCATGGATCCCTATCCAACACAATGTTAACATTGGTATATTCTAAACTCTTGAACCAAATAAGGTATATAACCTTTTCTTTTTTTTTTCATTTTAAACGTTATGTTTTACAAATTCTGAACGTACAACTTTTCATTTGGTGTAAAAATAGAATTTTAATAATTAAAAAAAAAAGTAAGTCTTTTTTATGTTTCATTTTTTCCCTCAAAAAATATTTAAAATTTTTAAACACTATACATTCAGTTGAAAGAGCAAAGTGAGTTGTACATTCACAAAAAATTTGAAGTTTCTTTTATAGTAGCTGAGAAAAGTGTACCTAAATTGTAAAAACTGCATCTAAAAAAATTTATAAACAGAAAACATACCTGCTGTTCACAACTAATCTCTCATTTTCTTCTGCTCAGATTCCTCTTCTGTCTACTCTTTTTTGTCTGGTTGGATGTCTCATTCATTACATTTCACTCGCTCATCTAGTTTTTTCATTGCATCAACTGTGTATCTGCCTGGATCTAACTTCATTTCTTCTAAAGCCAAAAATTTTACTATATTTCAGTCAATAAACTTACAAATAGCATGGTATATTCCAAAATGAAGAGTTTTAATACTAACAAAAATTAATTTGTGTATCGTAAAAATTAATCAAATCGTATGATTCAAACTTTCACTGACATTTTGGGTTTTGTAAGATAAAACATTTTTCCAGCTACATACTATCAGATAAATCCTTGAAAAAAAACTTAATTTCTTTTTAAAAATATGCCTTCTTTCAGCGTCCCAGACTTACTCCCTTGACGTCAACATTTTAGTCTTTGCTAAAGACACAACAGGAGAAATATTTTGGGTTGTTGGAGTCTTGTAATTACATCCACCTTTTCGTTTTTTTAAACCAAGTTTCAATCTACGCATATCGGGCTAAAAATACAACTATTTACACTATAAACAACGATAACAAATAATATCCACAACTGAACACTTAACAACAAATAAACAAAATTACACCAACGGAATGTTACACTCAAGTCAATAAGGTTATGTTACAAAATAATGAGAAACAATGTTGATAATTTAAAAAAAAATACAGTAGCAAATCATAAAAATAATCAAGATGAAAAATAATACAGTAAACGGAAACATACAGTGAAAGTCAACATTTTGATATAAAATGAAAAACTTGTGTTGACAAAAAAAATCATACATATTTTTATATACAACAGAGATAAGCGATTCAAACGGCAATGGAAAGAGGAAATTTTAAACTACATTTTAGAACAAAAAATCTGTTGTGGATACCACATGACTTCCTTGTTCGCCTATTAAATTATATATAAACATTTTTTTTTTAAATGAAAAGTATATAACATTTTATTTTATTAATAACTTGTGATATCTTTTCATAATTTTTTTTTATTGTTATTATTGAATTATTTATTTTAATTTTTTTTACAATCAAAGGTTAATAATTATTAATAAATCAATATATATAAACTAAAAAAAAAAAGGAGAAAAAAATTAGATTAGAACAGATGCGATGTAATGTTTCCCCTTGTAATGTTTCATTAATTAAAATTTTATTTGGCTATTACACTGGAACCGATGAAAGTAAGTACCACTTATACAGTTGAAAAGCTCTCAACGAGGGCTTACTACTGCAGTTAAGAAAAAGCCCAAAACCCAAATGTTTTTGGATTTTGGGCTTTTTTTGGACACTTTTGGTTCAGTCAATGAAATAAAAAGTGTAGGGCAAAACTAGGTGGTCCAATAATATTAAATCCAAAATTTCAACATCCTGTGGCTAATTGTTTTGAGTTACGTGAGATACATACATACATATAGACACCACACCAAAACTAGTCAAAATGGATTCAGGGACGATCATAATGGATATTTCCGTTGAAATCTGGAAATCAAAATTTTTTGTGATCACAATACTTTGTTTATTTTGTACAAGGAAGTAAAAAAATAACTGTTTAAAACCGTGTAAAAAATACAAAAATACAGCCTTAATTATAAATTAAGTTTTAATTTTCTAGGAAGGGGTGAACATTTTTTGTCAAGAAAAACTTAAGAGAAAGGCTCTCAAAAAAATTAAGATTTTTATATTTTAAATACGATGGATAACTTGCAAGTTGGATTTAATTTATTTTCAACTTAAATCCAGCTAACCTGTTTGCAAGATTCAACCAAGCTTCTCTTACTTGTCTTAAGACCACTTATTATCTATCCTCTTTAATACCCCATTTGAAACACTTCCATTTTTTCCTTTAGATTTTCATATTGTCTTATTATGTTTCCGTAAAGCGGTATACTCTGATAAATATATTCAACAAGTTTTATTCTAATTAGCTCTTAGATCGCTATCTAATACCGATAAATTTTTTTCTGATAAAAGTTCTTCTTGCTTATGTAAAAATTCTTTTTTATTTAAACCTTATTCAGATGCACGATTCAGACGGTTGTTTTTCATTTCGTGGAAAAATTTCCTCTTCTTGGTTCAATTAGAGTGAGATGATAGAAGTTTTAAATTAATTAAACAATTTGGTTTCACACAGGTGAGTCTCAAGGTCTCCAGGGGTCACGAGGCTGAACCCAGGACCACAGAGCTCATTTTGCTTACCATTCCTGTCTAGCCAGAGGACTCCATTTCCTGGACCCCAGCATTGTTTATTACCGTCAGGGTTGTGAAAATACTACTGATAAATAATAATTATAGTATTCCAGCTTTATAGAAACTCGAAAAAGAAACTAAATTACAAAAGACATCTAGTAGTAACTACGGTAACTAAAGTACACAGACTTTTGATGATGAAACCTCCATAACCTACTTCAGTTACCACGGTGACATAAATACGAGGGTTATTTTTTTTTCAAGGTCCGATCCGTCGCGAAATAAAAACCCGCGCAAAAATCGGATGAACCTTTGGGCATATATGTTACGCAGCGTTTCTAGTACGACCTTCAATCACGCCGCGTCACTTCGTTTAGTTCTAACACGCAGCTAGCACGTAAAGATGTTTACAACAATAGCATCTGCCGCCAAGTGTGAAGTGCATGCGGTAATTCGATTTCTTCAGGCTGAGGAGTGTAATGCGGCTGAAATTCATCGACGAATAAGTAATATGTACGGTGAAACTTCAACGAGTGACAGCAAAGTGCGACAATGGTGGAGGAATTTTAAGGCAAGACGTACAGATGTTCATGATGCAGGTGGTCAGGGAAGGAAGCGAGTGACAAGCGATGATCTCATTGAGCGAGTTGATGAAGCGATTCGAGAAAATCGTCGGTTCACAATTTTTGTATTGAGCGATTCGTTTCCTGAAATTTCAAGGTCAGCTCTCTACACCGTTGTGAGTAAGCGACTTCAGTACCACAAACTGTGTGCGAGATGGGTTCCCAAGATTCTGTCCGACCGTCACAAAACAATGAGAACGGACGCCTCCCTAAAGTTTCTCCAGCGCTACCACAATGAAGAAGATTTTTTGAACAAAATTGTCACAGAGGACGAGACACGGGTCCATTTCGAAAGTGAAGAAACAAAAGAACAATACAAACAGCGGATGCATTCTCATTCTCCCAGTAAACCGAAGAAGTTCAAGCGAACCTTGTCCAACACAAAGCGTACGGCTATTGTGTTCTGGGACCGGAATGGAATTCTCTTGGTTGAATTCATGGAACGTGGCACGACCATCACTGCAGCCTCATACTGCGTGACTCTTCAACGTCTACGAAGTTCATGTGTGTATCTGTTGTAATTTAAAGCAGGTTTGCCCTCGTTACGTTCTGCAAATTATTTGTCGTGCAATTAAATACGGTAACTTAACTCTGCATTTAAGTTTATGAATCTGCAATCTTTGCTGAAGAGAACGATCGGTTATTCTTAAAGAAAAATAACGATATCCACCTCTATCAAAACAGAAAATAAAACTGTTTTTTAACGCTCGACACAAAACTTTGATTTACAAGAAAGGGCCTTACGTTTACTTTGCCTTTTTTAATAAATTACCAAACGATTTAAAAAATCTTAGCGCCGATTTATTTAAAATACAGACGGTTCAAAGAGCGACACAATCTCACGGAAGAATGTTTTCTTCTTTAGTTGCAAGTTTAATCGAGGTAAAACGGGTTACAAAATGCAGCAGAATATATTCGTCGCCTCCCGATACATTAGACGTGCCAGTTACGCCCAGACCCAGAACGCCTTCACAGAAAAGTAGTTCTCCATCAAGCGGCAGAATCAAGAGACAGGGAATGCGATAGACGCAGCAAAAGCGCTCGACCGAAAACGGTACCATCAGAAAAGTCGATCGACGTGCAAGCTTTATATTCTGTTAGTCCCAAGAAATCTGTGCGACGTCTATCTAACCGTTCTGATCTTTTTTGGTAACGCCCGCACGGCATCGAGCAAGCGTTTAAAGATGCGTTCGCACAGCATTGCTGTCGTTCACGAACACTGAACGAAGACTTCAGAAGACTTTACCTGAAGACACTGGAAAAGGTGTAGCTTTCTGTCAGCGGTTCATGTCATAACTCGGACAGGGGATGAATCCGACGATCGGTTTCGATCCGACGAGACACGGTTCCAGCAATATGGAACTACCATGAACGCACAGAATTCACGCATCTCGCGTACGGAAATCCACATCGATGCACTAGTCTCCTCTCCGCGGACAAAAAAATGGGAGTTTCGCGTTCAATATCAGCAGTCGAAACTTCATACATTCTTTCCGGCACTGTGAACTATGAGCGCTACATACAGACGGTGCAACAATTTGTAAACACTATACCTGCAGACCGGATAGATTACACGTGGTTTCAACAGGACAATGCTACGGATCATATAGCCGACTTTCCTGTATCGGTGTTTTCGTGGACAATCGATTTCGAAAGGATTGTGGCCCCCTCGGTCTCCTGATTTATCCTTTCCTGACTTTTTCTTGTGGGGGGATACCTTAAGGATGACGCTTACAAAACTCATCCTCACACCGTTCCTGAATAGCAGAGCGAAATTAAACGATATGTCGCGAAACACATCGTTTAAAACGAAAAATATCTATTTTTCGAAGCGAATGAATTATCAACCCCTCGAATTACAAAACGGTTTATTTCAGTATATTTTTCTGCAATCTAATGTTTTAAATAGATTTCAAAAGATAGCTAAGTATTGTAATGAATACAATGATTGGATTTCAGGAAAATTTCGACATATCTTGGCGTTTCACAGCCTCAGACCCCAAAACCACCGTCAGCTCAAAAGTTTATATATATATATATATATATATATATATATATATTTCAATTTCTTGTAAACACGATAACTGCCGTATTTTTCAAATTGTTCCTTAAAAATAACTCTTCAGAAAATCTGTCTACTTCGTTAACGGCCAAAATCGGATCATGGGACTGGAAATGGGGGAGGGCCTTTCGAAAAAACAAAATATCGCTATAACTCTCTTATTAAGTAAAATATCGAAAAGTTTTTACTCTTTTTTGGATAAGGGTTTAAAAGTTATCTAAGTAAAGCTTTATGATATTATTTAATTTTATATTATTTTAATTTTTTTCTGATGCCTTTCCCTCAAAAATTATTGCAGACCAGCACGAAGCCGACTAAATTATAGCTGATATTCAGCCCTGAAATTAGTCTTTTTACTCTGTTCATCGGATTGAACGGTTATATCGTGTCATAATAAACGTAAAGAAATCAACTTTATACGGTATCACTTATATATCTTGCACGGCTTGTATAACACAGAAGTCACAGATCAGGAATTTATAATGTAATCACTTGTTCAATCGCTTCTTCATTCTCGCTGGTAAAGGAGCAGTTGATGAAATACACGATGGTATCGTCGTTTCCAACTTGTAATTCTGTGTTTTGTAATTCATTTTTTATGAGCAAGCGTACAGTGAAACTAAAATCGGTAGATGATAAATTTCATGTTCATACTAATATATGAGCGACATGACGCCATGAAATCAAAGAGAAGTGAGCCGTACAGATTCAGATGATATTATTGAACTGAAAAACGATTGTCGCAACATTTTGGGAACAAAAGAATCTACTAGCAGAATTGATGAGACATTCTTATTATGAATTGAAGGATGTTAAACAAATCAAACGGTGCAGGCTGCTCTCGATGGCTGTTATTCTTTTGAATAAAAATGCATAATCTTACCCTGTAGGCCACTCAAAGACTTTAGTTGTCGGTTCAAGTTGGAGATTTTTATTGTCCGGACACCGCTTGAATACCTTCTCTTTATTAAGATAAAGATTAGTTTGTTAATCGGTATAATGAACTAACAAGGGGCTCAGTAATGGACGGGTGGTGGATTTCAAAAATCATTTCTACAAATGACTCTCGGGTACTTGTTGCACCGCAACAAGTACCCGAGAGTGGAAAGCGACTAGACGAAAGTCTAGTGCAGATATGTTTGTAAGATATAGCGATCCAAATTAAAAAAACATATTTAGACACCATTTTTTTCTTATTACCAGAATTCATGTCTATACATTGAGGAGAAAGGACTTTTCACGATAGCTTTAGATTTTTACTGAAGTAAAACTTGCCGATTTTTATCCGTTTGTCCTAACATCGCATAAGAAGAGCCGAACAATTTTTTGTAATTAAGAATTACATTAAACCCGATTGAAGTTTAAATATTTATTTTAAAGCGCGATAGAGGAACCGGAGCCGAAACGATAATTTTTTTTTATCTCTACTTGCTTAGGAAGAAATTGTAGTTTGAAAAAAGTCAATAAAATAATTATAGACATCATTTGCTCATTTGCCGTAAGCAAAGGATCGAATGCGACAAGATACAAGATACAAGTCCCACAAAACGGCATTGCCAATCTCAAGAAAAAAGCATTTCACGCCGGACGTAATAAGGAAAGCGAAGGCTGAAGCGATTACCCAGAGTAGGCCAAGCCCACTAAAACACAGGAAATCTTTCACCTTTACAAGCGACACCTTCACTCTGTTCAACACTGGGACCGGTCGCGTATGCAAATCAATATTCTTTATTCGAATACATTAAAGAACGGCTACTTTCAATGACGAATGTATGTTCTTCACATGTCGAAACAGTCGATCGACTGAAAAATTCATAATAAAACATGTTTTAACTGCAAACACCACGATTAATTTTAAATTTATGATGACGATGCAGGTCATCATTACTTTCAGCGATATGTGTGTACATCGTTGATCGTTATTTAATATACGCAACGATCACTATTTACGATTCGATCTTAAAAATTATTGTTGGTTTTCATAATCAATAGCTATTCGGTTAACGCTGTAAATTTATAACGACGATATACATCGATCAGTCATCATTACTTTCAGAGAAAGCGGATGATTTCTGCACTGAAAGTGCGGTAGTGCGTGTATTACTGCAACTTTATATTTTCACGGAATTGAAAATAATTAGCAAAAAACCAAACTAAGAAAGTTATTTTGCCTTAACCCGAATATATTATATAAATTCATATTTTGTACGTATATATCTATTTTATATCGATAGACAAACTTATCGGAAACGTAAACGAATTATTTTTATTATGAAAGATATACGGTACAATTTGAAAAAAATATTGCCGTAATCCTAGCATCCAAAAAAAAGTTGAAACCTCTCGATTAATGATAAATTTACGTATGAAATTCGGATTCAAAAGTCGACAGTAATATTTTGTTTACGCATTAATAACAACATTAGTTAATAAATAAAATACTTCATCGTATTAATTATTTATTCGACGGCGGATTATTTTATTTTAGTATTTCACTGTATTAACGTTAACGGCGACCGTATCAATTTTTATCGTATTATGTGTTTTTACAAAAACGTTAACATTTTATTAGAACAAAATGGCAGTTTTGAAAATCGGTTGACAAATAATCAGCTTATGATAGAAAATGTACGACTATTTTCTGTCAGATTTCATCTCCTCTATTAAATCGGCTAGTAATAAATTATTTTAATTTATTAGTAGTTTCTCCCGGCGTGCCTATGGCACGCCCTCCGCAGCTAGGCATTCCGGCCTGGTTGTCCTGGCGGGCGGCGTCTCGGAATGGGACTATTAGGTGGTGTCCAAAATCGATTACCTCTTGTATAATTTTTTTTTTTTAATGATGAAAACCGATCAAGGAAAAACGAAAAAATATCAGGAAATCTTCCCCGTTCAATCCGGTCCTTAGTGAAGACCCGATTACTTGTATTCGGATTTGAATACTAGATCGTGGGTACCGGTATTCTACGGCGGTCGGGTTTCGATTAACCGCAAATCTCAGGAACGGTCGAACTGAGACCGTACAACATTACACATCATCCTCTGAAGTAACACCTTACGACGGTTCTGGAGGCTAAACAGAAAAAGAGAGAGGCATAGGCGTCGGAAGTTTGAATTTTTTTTATACGAAATGATATTGTATAGTATAATTTAAATTTATTTATAAATTATATAAATATTAAAACATATAAAATAAATTTATTAATAAACATACAAACAAAAAACCTTAGGCGATTCTTTTATTATATTTAAAAAAAAGTCTTCTCTTCAATAAACCAAAATCACTGTTCCACTTATCGGTCTAGACCGTCCAAAATTTCTCTAAAAACGACATTTTTCACTCGTTTATTTCTACGCTCTGAAGACAATTTCACTTTCATTCCGCTCCGTGCTTTTACTCTTGATAACGCGACAAACAACTGCCCGTGCCAGAAAACTTCTCAAATAAATGTCGACCGATTCAATGGTTTTTTTATACAAAATCTAATCGCAGAGGAAACTGAAGTCTCTTCAATGAAAACCCTTTTGTACTCTCATCGATCAAAGTTATTCTTGGAAAACACACCGTTTCTCACCTCCGGTCAAAATTTTGCACTTTATAACATTATTCGCCATTACTCTAACAATAACTCTCGTTACATCGCATAAACCATCTTTACGATCGAATTTCTTAAACGCAACACGATTTAAAAAATATATTAGTAACATATATTTCGCGTATATAACGATTAAAGAAATAAATACGTATTACAAGTATAAATAATAAGTAGAAGTAATAAATATATAACAAGTATACACCTGACCGCCACGGGACATGTACTAACCGATCGGAATTTTCCGCTAGCGATCGGTACATTCCGGTGCCTGAGCGCATTATTACTTATTGTTGTACGGAATGACTTCGCTCGGACTAGTGGTGTTGTTTTATGTGGTAAGCTAAGGGGGATGGACACACAACAGACAGACTGACACACTTATAAATGCCCTTAATAGGATAGGATTAACCGTTGTTAATACTATTTTTTTTTGTCTTCAGTCATTTGACTGGTTTGATGCAGCTCTCCAAGATTCCCTATCTAGTGCTAGTCGTTTCATTTCAGTATACCCTCTACATCCTACATCCCTAACAATTTGTTTTACGTATTCCAAATGTGGCCTGCCTACACAATTTTTTCCTTCTACCTGTCCTTCCAATATGAAAGCGATTATTCCAGGATGGAATAATCGCTTAGTAGATAGTTCCAGAACCTGGAGCCGTCAGTTGGTGTATTATTTAAGAAAGAGCTGCCGCGTACCGTCGTCTCATGTCTTTCATTACACTTCTTGTTTGTTTCATTAGACATTGTTAATCTGTACCCTCTTATTACCCCTGAACTCATCTTTTTCTCTTTAATTTTGAGTTTCATTTATTTTCTCGTTTAATAACAGCGCATTTCAAATCGTGTTAAAATATTTGTATTTAATTATTAAAATGAAATGCTAACTGTACTAGAAAAAAAAAAAAAAGTTTACACATTCCTTCTCTAGTTGTATAACTGGAAAAAATAAATATATTTCTAAACAAATGTAGTTTTTTCTGCGGTATTGAAATATATGTTGTGAATATTATAATAGAAAACTAAAAATAAATTTAGCTATTTAATTCGTTTAAAATACTAATCGCTAATTAAACAGCGCATATAATATTAAATGAAGTACCGACACATTTCGATTAGAACTGAAATTTATTTTTGTCTTACCAACAACTAACGGTTGTTCAGTTAGATTGAAAGATCATTTTATAGCTTTAAAAGTATATTTGTCGCCGGGCAAAGTCGTTTAATAAAGATCGCACGGAATGTGTTGTGAGTACCGCTACCGATACATGTCACGTCTCATTACCGTAACATAATATAATTACAAATTAGCGTAAATGTAATCGGCGAGAAATCGATTTATTAAAAATATAAAATAACGGATAACTTACCGATAACATTAATTTCAACGGATGTAACACGATATTAAATAATAATACTTACGATTATTAAATTATAATATTTTCTCTAACAGAAATATTACCTTATTCTGTAATACTGTGTCGGTTACTCAAAACTTAGGTATACTAGAAGGTATTGGTTAACTGGCATTTCTCCCGCCATCGCCCTAGAGCATAATGTCAGTGCCAAGATACGGCTGCTGTGCCTCTAAAACAGTTTAGCGACCTCGTTACCTAAAAGCTCCTACTGAGCTACCTATCAACGTGAGCGGATTAAGTAGGGTGCTATTCACCACCCGCTTATGTGTCCCAACCGCTCACTTGTCAAAATAAATCTAGATCGGGGAGGCGCACCCCGAATTGTGGAATTATTTTATTTCTTCAATTTAACGCAGTAAATGAAAACAAATCAAAAAATTTTTCTGAGAGGTGATTTTGGTGTGGGAAAGCAGAAAATGTAATAAAATACTGATTTTTTGAATTTTTTACACTTTTTCTTCGATCATTATTTTTTTCACTATATAAGTAACCAGAATCAGGAAAGAATTAAAACAGCTTTACACCGAATGTCGGTTCTTGTACCTCATTTGTTTTAAATGCGTTCAATTTCACAAGAAATACTGTAATAGATTATAAAAATCTAAAATATTCAGTAATTTAAATCGCAACTAAAAGTAATCAAATGCAATAATAACCACGACTGTAAAGGTTTTTTTCTTGATTATAAAATTAATTTTCCTTTTTCAATATTTGTTTTATATAAATATGTATTCGGATATAACAAAAAATAGAAGTAGTATGTAAAAAATATTCAAAATTTATTTATTTATTCCACAATTTCTTTTCTGCTTACAGCTTTACAAAGGAAAAAATGTAATTATTATTCATAATGTTAACAAAGATTCATTCCAGAATAATAGAATTTACATTTATTACTCAAAAGTGATACCGGCAAGAAGTTACGCGTTTTTTTATGAAATTTAGCAATTAATTAAATAATCTTGGGACTTATATATTATTTATACTAATAATTTATTTATTACTTATTATCTAAAAAATAACTCTCTTGCTAGGAAGATTTTTGTGCTGTAAGTGCATTACATTATTTATATTTCTTAAGAAATATGGTTCTTTTATAAGTATAAATAGCAAACATAGATATTTTTTCTTAATTAAAATTTGAGATTTAAAAAACTCAGATTTACTATAAAAAAATAATATTTACAGTAAATAATAAATGTAAATTTCCATATTCCACGCACAAGCTTCAAGTTTATATGATGATTCAAGGAGAAAAAAAATAACACACAACTGCGCTGTAGCAGGGACAGTTTAAAACAGACAAAAGTAGACAGTAATAGCAGTGTTAAACGTGACGCTAAAATAACTGCAGTTCGAGACGATTAGGTTCGATTTTCAGTTGCTCACCCGGTATTGCAATAATAAAAAGCTGCTTCAGAAGACCTTGTACTTTTCTCAAAAGTCTGTATAAGTGTATATTTATTTATACATCTATTCAAATATTAATCCTTTAAGGCCGATTTTTGAAAAATTCAGATTACGATAAAAGCGAAGTGTTTAATAAAAAAAAAAATTAAATGAAAATGTAAATATAAATAAAATAAATTTAATAAATAAATTCTTTATAGTAATAAATGTTTTAATAAAAAAAACGGTAGTTCCATAGCCAATGATAAAATAAAACGATTATTTATAAAATTGTATAGCTCATACGCTAACAGAGGACTTTTGTTAAATGGAATTTTAGAGGTAATTCTTTTTTTATTTAATTTTTTTGGGATGACGCATCTCAAGTAAAAACATCTGTCAGTCTGACTAATGCGAGGCGGGTGTGAGGGAGGGTTAACAAAACACAGGTGGCTTCCTTCACTCTGATTGGCTACCGTCGGACAGTAATGATCAAGCGATGTAAACTTGCGTACATGTGTGCGTAAGTGTGTGTATTGCAGTCCAGCAACAATATTAATATCTCTATTTCTTATATAGACGTTCGATATAATTAAATTAAATCAAGATTTGTCGATTATTTTATATTTATTACATTTTATTTAAAATAATAATTAATCTCCCTTAATTTTAATAAACTTATTAAAAATATTACGATAAGGTTTATCCGTTTTGTAATTTACAAAAAAAAAAAATATTCTAATATTACATAACAGATAAAATTTTTCGGGAAATCGAGTAACAGAAGGCAAAAAATTAATAATTTCAAAAGTTAAGGATTTAGGTGAATTCTTTTCCGGTTTACCAGAAAAATTACACTCGAGAAAAGGTTTCGAACAAAAGAAAATATTAAAATCGGTCCGGATAAACTTTACAAAAAAAACATTTTATTTACAAAAATCTTCGCCTTTTAATGGATCGTATACAGAACTAGACTCGCAAAGGAACGCAAAGAATTTCAGGACGCGTTCTAAAAGCGAAAAATAAACAAAAAAATTCATATAACTTAAATCTGGAAACTTCAAGTTTTCGAGCATACCTTACAAAAAGCTAGGTAAAATGGAGCCAACAGATCTTATGTTAATTGATAAATAATGAATGTTTTCCTAAATAATTGAATAAATTTGCTCCTACAACTGCATCTATAATAATATTTTAGAAAATAGCCGTAAAAAAGAATTGAAAAAACTGGCGTAAAAACGTTACTTTAGTTTGACATATTTTTTAAATTTCCATTAAAAAAATGTGTAAAGAATTAAATTCTGAGAAAATCTACGCAGTAACATCAACGGAACGTAAAAAATAATTTAGGAAATTTTATTTTGATTTATTTAAAAAAAACAGATCGAAACATGAGAAAAACTCTGTTATATAACGAAATTATATTGAAACAAGAATTATTATCAATATTAAGAAACAAAGTAATTTTTTATTAAAATTCATAAACCGAAAGAAAAAATTAATTAACTTTTCAAACGAATATTATTTGTTTACGATATTGTAATACATCTTTAATACCGACAAATTTACAATAAAAAAAATTTTTAATATGCTATTTTTCTGCCGTTTTTTGTTTAAATGAATAAAATTCAAATTTTTCAAAACTTCTTTATTCGAAGTTGTTTATGCGTACATGGATTTCTCAGAATTATATTTTACACAAATTTTATTTCTAAATGTCAATTTAACGTCAAATCTAAAAACTTGTTCTTAAAAAAGGAAATAAATATAAAAAATTAAAAATACACTACCGCCTTAAAAACTGCTAACAAACTCGCTATTTAATATAGGAGAATTAAAGGGCGTGCGGTTCACAATATTACATATAGTATATTTCTTCAAATCTTTTTTTTTAGTGCGTAAAACTATTTTCCAATAAAAAAAAAATATTCTAAAAACTTGATGCCATCGGTCGATATAATCGCGTAGCGTTTACGGGACAAAAATATATGTCGGATATAAAAATTTAAATAGAAATTTTTTTAAGTTAGAATTTATACTTAAGAGTTTAAATACATCTTTCAATATCTAATTGAAGCGTTCATAAAAGTTTTTATATTTTTACGAAAATATGTGACGTCAAATAAAGTATTCAAATATTTCCTTAAATATGAACGGTATTTTCATCTGAAAAGGTTTATTTTTTGAAGTACGAATAAAGAAACGAGTAAAAAAATAAAATCGATATGTTTGATAGTACATAAAACCCGTATCAAAACATTTTTTTATTTGTAAATATACGCATCGTACGTCGGGTAAGTAATACGTATAAGTTGCTTATTAAACTAACATTTTACAAATATTAATTTTTTTATAAAAAAAAAGTAACAATTATTTTTGTTTAAATTAATATAAATTTTAAATAGATAAATATTTATTTAAAGTTTTAATACTGATCCTTTTAAAAGTCAATAATAATTAAAAAAATAATATTTCTTTCTTTATTAGTGTAAGCTGTTTCAATTTCTTTTATAAATTATCGTTATGTTTTTTAATCTTTAAATATTCCCGTTTTTAAAATAACATTCTAAATAAAATTAAAGCGTTACTTTTTTACTTTGTACGTGACTTACGCGTATTTGTAGTATATTGTATATTATATAATAAACTTAATCGGGTCAAATTTTTACACGTAAGGCATTGTATAGATTTTTACGATTAAAAAAAACAAAAAAATTACAATTTTAAGATAGAAAAATTCCAACAGAGTATACATCATCCGTCTGGAATTTTTTACGGCGGACTGTTTATTTTTTAAAAATTTTATTGATATCTCCAGACCGGATGAATCGATTAGCGGAAAATTTTGCACCGCTTCTGTATAGGGGCATTGAAGTCATTTAATTTTGGCTGAAATCTATCAGAAGGACAGACAGAAACCCTTTTTACGTAGTTTTTACGACTTCATAGGTAAGTAAAATATTTTCTGATCTCATTCAAACCCCCGCAAACAAAAAACTCATTACTATTTTTTTGTAATTTCAAGACGCAAAGTTTCGCATACTTGTATTAAATAAACGATTTCAACTTTTAAATTAATATATATCAGTTTGGTTATTTATTTTTGCTATTCCGTTTTACCGGTGCGTAAATCGAGTAAATTAAAAATACTTTTTCTTGTTTTAGTTTTTTCCAAAGAAAGAGAAAATTATGAAATTTTTTTTTTTTTTTTTTTTTTGTCTTCAGTCATTTGACTGGTTTGATGCAGCTCTCCAAGATTCCCTATCTAGTGCTAGTCGTTTCATTTCAGTATACCCTCTACATCCTACATCCCTAACAATTTGTTTTACATATTCCAAATGTGGCCTGCCTACACAATTTTTTCCTTCTACCTGTCCTTCCAATATTAAAGCGACTATTCCAGGATACCTTAGTATGTGGCCTATAAATCTGTCTCTTCTTTTAACTATATTTTTCCAAATGCTTCTTTCTTCATCTATTTGCCGCAATACCTCTTCATTTGTCACTTTATCCACCCGTCTGATTTTTAACATTCTCCTATAGCACCGCATTTCAAAAGCTTCTAATCTTTTTTTCTCAGATACTCCGATCGTCCAAGTTTCACTTCCATATAAAGCGACACTCCAAACATACACTTTCAAAAATCTTTTCCTGACATTTAAATTAATTTTTGATTTAAACAAATTATATTTCATACTGAAGGCTCGTTTAGCTTGTGCTATTCGGCATTTTATATCGCTCCTGCTTCGTCCATCTTTAGTAATTTTACTTCCCAAATAACAAAATTCTTCTACCTCCATAATCTTTTCTCCTCCTATTTTCACATTCAGCGGTCCATCTTTGTTATTTCTACTACATTTCATTACTTTTGTTTTGTTCTTGTTTATTTTCATGCGATAGTTCTTGCGTAGGACTTCATCTATGCCGTTCGTTGTTTCTTCTAAATCCTTTTTACTTTCGGCCAGAATTACTATATCATCAGCAAATCGTAGCATCTTTATCTTTTCACCTTGTACTGTTACTCCGAATCTAAATTGTTCTTTAACATCATTAACTGCTAGTTCCATGTAAAGATTAAAAAGTAACGGAGATAGGGAACATCCTTGTCGGACTCCCTTTCTTATTAGGGCTTCTTTCTGATGTTCTTCAACTGTTATTGTTGCTGTTTGGTTCCTGTACATGTTAGCAATTGTTCTTCTATCTCTGTATTTGAACCCTAATTTTTTTAAAATGCTGAACATTTTATTCCAGTCTACGTTATCGAAAGCCTTTTCTAGGTCTATAAACGCCAAGTATGTTGGTTTGTTTTTCTTTAATCTTCCTTCTACTATTAATCTGAGGCCTAAAATTGCTTCCCTTGTCCCTATACTTTTCCTGAAACCAAATTGGTCTTCTCCTAACACTTCTTCCACTCTCCTCTCAATTCTTCTGTATAAAATTCTAGTTAAGATTTTTGATGCATGACTAGTTAAACTAATTGTTCTGTATTCTTCACATTTATCTGCCCCTGCTTTCTTTGGTATCATAACTATAACACTTTTTTTGAAGTCTGATGGAAATTCCCCATTTTCATAAATATTACACACCAGTTTGTATAATCTATCAATCGCTTCCTCACCTGCACTGCGCAGTAATTCTACAGGTATTCCGTCTATTCCAGGAGCCTTTCTGCCATTTAAATCTTTTAATGCTCTCTTAAATTCAGATCTCAGTATTGTTTCTCCCATTTCATCCTCCTCAACTTCCTCTATAACACCATTTTCTAATTCATTTCCTCCGTATAACTCTTCAATATATTCCACCCATCTATCGACTTTACCTTTCATATTATATATTGGTGTACCATCTTTGTTTAACACATTATTAGATTTTAATTTATGTACCCCAAAATTTTCCTTAACTTTCCTGTATGCTCCGTCTATTTTACCAATGTTCATTTCTCTTTCCACTTCTGAACACTTTTCTTTAATCCACTCTTCTTTCACCAGTTTGCACTTCCTGTTTATAGCATTTCTTAATTTCCGATAATTCCTTTTACTTTCTTCATCACTAGCATTCTTATATTTTCTACGTTCATCCATCAGCTGCAATATATCGTCTGAAACCCAAGGTTGTCTACCGGTTCTCTTTATTCCGCCTAAGTTTGCTTCTGCCTTATTTAAGAATACTATATCCACATTTGTCCTACCCATTTCCCTTTTTAAATTTTCTAGCCTACCAACCTTTTTCAAGCTTCTAAAATTCCACGCTCCGACTCGTAGAATGTTATTTTTTAATTTTCTGGTGACCCCTTCCTTAGTAGTCCCCACCCGGAGATCCGAACGGGGGACTATTTTACCTCCGGAATATTTTACCAAGGAAGGCGCCTCCATTATTGCTATGTGAAAATGCAGAGAGCCACATTTTCTTGGAAAAAAAGCAGCTGTAGTTTTCCATTGCTTTCAGCTACGCAGTACTCAGAGGACTGAGTGATGTTGATACGGCCGTTTAAGTCGTCCTGACTCACGCCCCTAACAACTACTGAAAGAGCTGCTGCCCTCTTTCAGGAATCATTCCTTAGTCTGGCTCTCAACAGATACCTCTCCGATATGGTTGCACCTTCGGTCCAGCTACTCTGTATCCCTGAGCACTCAAGCCCCCTCACCAACGCCAAGGTCTCATGATTCATAGAGGAGGGGATTTTTTAATAAAAATAATTCCAAAATTATAGGTCGCAAAAGTTTATTAAACATTTAAAAAAAATAATTTTAACACAGTGACGTTAGGAGATAATAAGCCATTAAAGTTATTCTTACGCGCGTAAATACTGTATCTTAATACCGTTTCAAAAATCGATAATTTTTAAATTATTTTTATAAAATATTTGGGCATTTTTTTTTTTGAGGAAAAATCAAAACAAAATATCATATCTATTTTTAAACACTTATATCTACACAATTACACATTACACATTACATATCTACACAATTATATAAAGTAGAACCGCGTTTTTCTTTGTTCAAGATAAACAAAAATTCTGATGTTGACACCACTTGACTTCTTTGTACGCCGATTAAATTACAAACAAGCATTTTTTGTTGCGCTTCGTTTAAACTTATTTCATTTGAGATAAAATACTCCAATTCTTTAATAAAGCGGACGGTTACACGATTTTTGAAACTAGAGAACGCGTACGCAAATTAAGATCAGAAGAATTATATCGAACCAAACAGCGATTAAACGATCGGCAACAAAAAACAAATAAACGACACGATGATCGACTCCGACCTAGGGAGAATATTGTCCGAGGATATCAGAGGAGTAATGAATTAAACGATCAGAATTTTTTTGCCGTTTATTAAAGATCGGGCACGTATATGTTGTTCTTGTGAGGGTCTATTTTTCAGTCACTCTGTAGTTAACTTAAATGTTGATAAAATTAAACGGAAATTAAACTAGAAAATCCAAAAATAATATAAATTATAATTTTTAATTAATATTAAATAATCAGATGTTTCACCAAATTTATTACATATACACATATGTGATAACGCCTATTAAATTCCATATACAGATTTTCAAAAGTACATTATAGAATTTTATTCCGGTAATAACTTCTTCTTTTTTTTTTTATTGTTATCGTTTAAGGAATTTAAAATCATCACTTACAGTGAATTTAAACGATTATTTTTTTATTATTACGAGCGATATAGGGAGAATTATTTTGAATCACCGGCGGTTTTATTTCCCACCTCGCAACCTTTACTACTACATATTATAAATTAACCGAAAAATTACCTATGTTCTGCTTATCGTATGTTCAATAAGACCACCGTCCCGTCTAGCAACTTCTTCAACTCAAACTCTTATGTCTTTAATAACTCGACATATCTCGTTGCAAGCCTCGATAATCAGTTCCATCCCTGAACGAGGATGTTCAGGAAAAATCTTTTCCTTTAAAAATATCCAAAAATAAAATAATCACACGGATTCACATACTAACGGTGGGACTATAATAATAATAATAAAGAAAAAAATTTAATTCACGCACACAGTGTTAAGATGGTTGAAATATACTAATATATTTAATTTTTCCCGCGCAACTTATATACAACATTTTTCACGCAATATGATATGCAGTTGTTGTAGCCGATCGGTCTAAGGGGTCTATCGGCTGCGTCCCGTTGTAACGTAGTTCGAATCTTAGTGGACTTAATTTTTTTTTCACTTTAAAATTATGTATTTATTTAATTTAAACCAACAGCTGCTCCCCAGCGGTATCAAGCTTTGAATTAATTATTATAAATAATATTTAAAAGGAAAATATTAACCAAGTTGACGCCCTGCGCAATTTCAAACTCCCGCTAAGGGAATAGGGAATTTTCCAGTGGGATTTCCTATTAAATTACATATTTACATTTTTAAAAGTACATAAAATTTTGTTTTATTATTAACTTCTATATTTTTACATTGTTTTTTTTATATTTATATTATTGTTATTATTTATTGTTATTTTTTTTTTAACAAGCAGAGATTAATAATTATTAATAAATCAATATATTAATATAAAAAAAAGAAAATGAATTCTGATTCGAACCGATGAGCCTTCCCTTGTAAAATCCAAATATTTCATTCGTTAAACTTTTATTTGGCTATAACTCTGGAACCGATAAAAATAAATACCGTTTATGAAATATCGTTGAAAAGCTCTCGATGAGGGCTTATTACTGCGATTAAGAAAAAGTCCTAAATCCGGATTTTTGCATTTTGGGGTTTTTTAGACTCTTTTGAGTTAGTCGTTTGCAATTAAAAGGGGAGGTGCACAAACAGATGTTACATTAGTCCTAAATCCAAAATTTCAACATCGTACCGGTAATCGTTTTTGAATTACGCGAGATACATACGTACGTACAGACGTCACGCCGAAACTAGTCAGAATGGATTAAGAGATGGTCAAATGGATAATTCCCGTTGAAATCTGAAAACCGAAATTTATCGCGATTACAATACTTCCTTTACTGCGTACAAGGAAGTAAAAAACTACTCGACGAATCGCAACCGAATTTTTACCTCCGTTTCTTGACGTAAGCGAGTAGTTTTTAGATTTGGTTTCGAAAAAATCTCTAAATGGAGATTTACGGGACGAAGCGCAAACTTTAAAGAATTAAATTAATGGACCGTGAACTGCGAGGCGTATTACTAAAATAATACCCTTAAATTTATGTTGCGTAAAATAAAATAATATTAAATAAATTGAAAAATTTCTGTTTAACAATTACGGTTTTCCCGTGAGGATTGCGTGTGAGGCTGGAGTGGTGAGGTATACGAGCACCTCGTGGGAGGCTAGACCGATCATCACCATCAACCGGTAAGAAACGGGGTGCCCCTAGGGTGCTGTTTTGGGAGGTGCAATGGGGTGCTCTTATAATACCTCTGCAAACAATCGTCCGATTTCCAAAATTCAAAAGGGGGTATATGTTAGTAGGTTGAAAGCTAATTTTTACACCCATCAGATTCATTCTAGAATTAACACACACACACACAAACATATATATATATATATATATACGTCTCTTCGTTTGTTATCGCATCACGCGAAAATCAACCGACCGATTACTTTATAATTTGAAGGATACGTTCGTGTTTTCCCACGGAAAGTTTTAAGCCATCGACCGACGCCCTGGCTCCCTTGTAGGTTAAGAAATAAAAAAAAATCATTATTTTTTCATCCGCAAGGAGGGTGAAGTTGTGAAAAAGATATTAATGAGGAAAATATAGATTAATCTTTTTACTTCGTTGTTATATTTCTGCCGCCGTGGAAAATAAATAGGTTATGCATTTTGCATCGTCAGTTGTGTGTGTATTTTAGTTACCGTAGTTACCGTTATTCTGTACTTTGTAATTTAGTTTCTTTTTCAGGGTCCTAAAAAGCCTGAATACTATATTTATTTGTATTATTCTCATAACGATGAGAATAACGTTTTGTGCGGGAGTTCAGGGGTGGAATCTTCTATGTAGATGGGAATGGCGACCGAAGCAAGCTGTGCGGGGGTCCAAGATCCCGGAAGCCACCAGGAGCCCGTAAATTGGCTCCGAGATTCGCCTGAACTAACCTGAACTCCGAAGGACCAGGTTCTAGCTAGACTGGCCGGCTGGTATATATATATATATATATATATATACACACATATTATTTTATTTATGCACTGGTAATAACCGAATAATAGAAATGAATTTAAAAATCTTATTATCATTAACTTTATTTAATAAAATAATTCATTTCAGGACGTTATATATCGACTGAATCTCGCCTATTAATAATTATAATATTTACAATTTTTAATTAAAATTAAACACATTTTAATAAAAAACTTAATTTTATTTTATTTATTTATTTTTTTCTTTGGAAGTTTTTAGGGGGATCGACTACTTTGGACATTAGCCCCATCCCACTTCAAAACAAAAATAAAAAAAGGTTCACTAATTCACATTTTTACGTATCAAAAATGTTCAAAATTTTACATTTTCCTATAACTTCTGATCCAACAAATTACTTCCTAGGCTTTCCTTTCGGCCATCCTTTCTTGCACCGTTTTTCCATTCTGCGAACGGCCTCAACTTCCGATGACAGTGTGTCTGAGGCCTTGGACGTGGCATCGTCTTCTCTTTCTGATGCCGATGACGTTCGCCGGCTTACATCAGGTGATGAAAGCTTCATCGGTGCTGGTAACATCGTTGCTATTGAATCTAGACTAGCAAGCGATGCGCTTTCCGCGGCTGATGAGCTGGATTCTATCTCTACAGCGGTGCTGGGTCCAGCTGAAATAGATGCTCTCGCTGAAGCTGTTCTTTGAGCTTTTGGAGGCCCCGTTGTTACGGTTTGTATATAGTCTACCTCTGGTGCTTTCTCGATAACGACTTACACCTCCATTTCGGTAGACTCGGAGTTTCTTGTCGCTATTTCCTAAGGCTTGTAACTACACGACGGAGTGATCTTTTCCTCTTTTCTAGACAAATCAAGATTTTTATTTACTACTTCAGGTGATGGTGTTATGATCGCAGGTTTAGCTAGTTTTTTATGCTGCGCTGGTACGTTTCTTTTATCAACGATGTCGATGCGGGATTGAGCCTTCTCATGTTTAGACGGTTCTGTGCGATGAGTCGACTCTACCTTAGCATCGATGATTTTTTCTATCGTTGTTGCAAGGCTTGGTGCCATTGTATTAAGCAACTTCTCCGCGTTAATTTCGGTTGAAGAAGGGGCAGCAGCTGCTTCAGCATAAGAGGTCGATTGGCGAGGTGTTCGTTGTCTAACAATTTTCTTCGCTTCAGGATAACTAACCTTCTGAAGCGTTTTAACTTCCTGAATGGCCGTTTCAGATTTATAGACCGGGCGATTCCTGGATCGGCAGTTATGGTGCCCTTTACAATTAATACAGATCGGAGGGTCTTTACACGGTTCACCCTCATGCATCTTCATTTCACATATGCAGATTTCCTGCGCTTCACATCTAGCTGCAGTGTGCCCGAAACGTTGACACTTGAAACATCGCGTAGGCTGCGGAATAAACGCACGTACATCAAGCCGATGTATACCAGCACGCACGTTTTCAGGAAGGGTAGGCCTGTTAAATGTCAATACATGAGAGGCCGAAGGAAGAACTTCGCCGTTTCTTCTCGTTGTTAGTCTGCGACACTGAATCGCTCCTTGACTCGACATTTCCTGTACTATTTCCTCTTCTGTACAGTTTAGAAGATCACGGCAAACAAAAACTCCTCTGGATGTATTAAGGGTGCTATGCGGTTGCACTGATACCGCAAATTCACCGATCTTCTTCAATCCCTGGACTTTTTGACTTTGACTGTCGTTAATAGTTTCAACGTGTAATCCGTTAAAGGTTTTACGAATTTCCTTAACAGGACCACCAGCACAATTAGTTATCTCTCTTGCGATCAAGAATGGACTAACGTTTTGAAAGTTTCCATTCTCCTTGGTAATAATTAAAAATCTCGGTTTGGGAGCAATGTTTCCAAACAAAGACTTTCTCAATTCCTTACTGATTTTGTCAGCATCTCTCTTAATTTTATCTGACTCCTTGTTCTTTTTCCTCTATTTTATTTTATTATTTCCGTTTTAAAATTTTATTGAACGTAAGTAATAGTATCGAGAAAATTGCAATTCTTTGACGACTTTGTTTTATACGGTTATTTTAATAACAATTACTGTAAGTAAGATCGATAACATAATTAAACCTAAAAATCCAATAAAATTATTCATTCTATAATTATTATTACTAGTGTTATCTACTCATTTTTTTTCCAGAAAAAAGTAGTAATAAATACAGGATAACCCGTGGGAAACCGATGATTATTAAAAAAAAATCGGAACATAAAAAATAAATTATTTGCTAAATTTAAGCTAATATTGATACGATAAAAATAAGTAAATCGTTTTTATTTTCTTGTACGAAATAGGGAAGTATTGTGATTACGAAAAATTTCGGTTTTCAGATTACAACGGAAATATTCATCGTCACCATCGCTGAATCCATTTTGACAAGTCTCTGCGTGACACCTTGTTTTCTTTTTCCTATTTAGCCTTCGGAAATTACCGTTCAGATAATATTTCAGAGGATGAATGAGGATGATATGTACGAGTCTAAATGAAGTGTAGTCTTATACAGTCTCAAGTCGACCGTTCCCGAAATGTGTTGTTAATTGAAACCCGACCGCCAAAGAACACCGGTATCCACGCTCTAATATTCAAATACGCGTTAAAATATCTGACTTTACTAGGACTTGAACGCTGGAACTCAAATTAGCTGATTTGGGAAGACGCGTTCACCAGTAGACCAACCCGGAGGGCTTCGGCGCGACGTTTGTAGGAACCTATGTATTTATCTCGTAACTAAAAAACGATTAGCCGTAGGATGTTCAAATTTTTGATTTAGGACTGTTGTAATATCTAGCGGTACATCTCCCCGTTTGATTGCAATTGATCGGACCAAAAGCGTCCAAAAAAGCTGAAATCCCAAAAAATATTAGAATTTGGACTTTTCCTTAACCGCAGTAATAAGCTCTCATCGAGATGTTTTCAACAATATACCATAAGCGGTACTTATTTTATTCGGTTATAGAGTTATCGTAATAAGAAAGAGAGTCCGACAAGGATGTTCCCTATCTCCGTTACTTTTTAATCTTTACATGGAACTAGCAGTTAATGATGTTAAAGAACAATTTAGATTCGGAGTAACAGTACAAGGTGAAAAGATAAAGATGCTACGATTTGCTGATGATATAGTAATTCTGGCCGAAAGTAAAAAGGATTTAGAAGAAACAACGAACGGCATAGATGAAGTCCTACACAAGAACTATCGCATGAAAATAAACAAGAACAAAACAAAAGTAATGAAATGTAGTAGAAATAACAAAGATGGACCGCTGAATGTGAAAATAGGAGGAGAAAAGATTATGGAGGTAGAAGAATTTTGTTATTTGGGAAGTAGAATTACTACAGATGGACGAAGCAGGAGCGATATAAAATGCCGAATAGCACAAGCTAAACGAGTCTTCAGTAAGAAATATAATTTGTTTACATCAAAAATTAACTTAAATGCCAGGAAAAGATTTTTAAAAGTAAATGTTTGGAGCGTCGCTTTATATGGAAGTGAAACTTGGACGATCGGAGTATCTGAGAAGAAAAGATAGAAGCTTTTGAAATGCAGTACTATAGGAGAATGTTAAAAATCAGACGGGTGGATAAAGTGACAAATGAAGAGGTATTGAGGCAAATAGATGAAGAAAGAAGCATTTGGAAAAATATAGTTAAAAGAAGAGACAGACTTATAGGCCACATACTAAGGCATCCTGGAATAGTCGCTTTAATATTGGAAGGACAGGTAGAAGGAAAAAATTGTGTAGGCAGGCCACGTTTGGAATATGTAAAACAAATTGTTAGGGATGTAGGATGTAGAGGGTATACTGAAATGAAACGACTAGCACTACATAGGGAAACTTGGAGAGCTGCATCAAACCAGTCAAATGACTGAAGACAAAAAAAAAGAGTTATTGCCAAATAAAATTTGAATTATTGAAATATTTGGATCTCACAAGGGAAGGCACATCTGTACCAGTATATTTAAACTAATATTAAATTGTATAAACGGAATAAGAAGTGGTGGAAAACATTGTCATGTTATATTATTTTATCCACACTGCATTAGTCACAGATGTTCATAAACATCTCACTTTTATTTAAAAATTAGATATCCCGTTCTTTATGCAAGTTTAATTTCCCCGTTGTTCATTATAATCATAAAGAATTTATTGCAAAACCTAATTATATTATCCGATTATTCCCAGATTTAAAATATTATTTATTTACTAATAAATTTAATGTAAAAATTTATTATAATTTAAAATTTATAATTTAATTTATTTTTATAAATATCTCATTTTATCATAACCTAAGCGTAGTAATTGTAGGATTTACTCGGAAAAGTTCGGAAAATTTCGGCAAACCCCGTATTTCAGTAACTCAGAAACCTTCCCTGGCATGCGTCCAACCGTTCCCTAAAGTTTCATCGCTATCGGATGAACGGTTTAGGAAGGCATAAGAGACATACAGACAGACAAACATTCATTTATATATATAGATATGTTACGTCAACCGCATGAAAACCACAACTTTTCTTTCTTTTCCTGTTTAGCCTCCGGTAACTACCGATTAGATAATACTTCAGAGGATGAATGAGGATGATATATGAGTGTAAATGAAGTGTAGTCTTGTACAGTTTCAGTTCGACCGATCCTGAGATGTGTGGTTAATTGGAACCCGACCGCCAAAGAACACCGGTATCCACGATCTAGCATTCAAATCCGTGTAAAAATAACTGGCTTTACTAAGACTTGAACGCTGGAACTCTCGGCTTCCAAATCAGCTGATTTGAGAAGACGTGTTCACCGCTAGACCAACCCGGTGGGTTAACTTTTGGTCCTTAACAGCAATAAACCGAACGGAGTGCGATTATTGGTTATCATAATCAGCGAAAATTTCACCGTTCATCGAGTTTTGCAGACTTCGAGATAGATAATAATCTGATAGCGCAAGATCAGAGCTATTTAGGGGAAGAGTTATTTTCCCCCAAGCTCCAATAATTTTCCACACGTTACTAAATAACTTCCAGGCCTTGCATCGTCATTTTGAAACACGGTTCCTCCTGCCGATTTTCTTCGATTTCTTTTTACAGTTTTACGTCGACATTATACATCTGAATCGGTCGATTGATTCCTTGGAAGTAGCTCAAAAAGTACATCTTTGTATCACGTAGAATTGACGGCACGATTTTTTTGATGAGATTTGATTTATTGCCGGGTCATTACGCTAGAATCGTGATCTTTTTCGGTCCATGTTATTGCAGAACATCTGCTTTTTTATCGACGGTGATAATTCGTTTCAAAAAACGGTCGACATCAATGCTTTTGAAATGTATATCGAAAAACTCGATTCGTTATGTTTTGAAACGTTGCTCGATATTTTGAAACGTTCATTCGAAGCGAATCTTTTTCAATTTGGGTGGAACCGCATCCAAGACACTGGATGCGGTTTTAAATCGTTGCGTGTGATACGTTAAATCTATCCTACAGTTATATGACGATCGATCGATTCAATTATTCTTCTGATTTGGTCTTCGTGGACTTCAACCAGTACTTCGACCAGAAAATCGGTTACATTCGAATAAAAAATCTACAGAATGGAATTTTTTAAACCGATTCTGGCACGTGCATTCTGTAGGCGATCAAAATTGTAAACTTCAGATATCTTCTTGTGCGCGTCAGCGGTTTTCTTGCCTTTACGGAAATAAAAAAGTAAAATACGTAGAAAATCTTCATTTTTCCACTCCATGATAAAATTGACCGTAAATTAACAGGTGCAAGTAAAATTAAGCGGAATTTGCTTCAAAAGACGATAAAAGTGACAGCTATCAAATACCAAAATAAAAAAAATTTAACGTTGACAGAAATCTTTTAAAACCGACATAAACCTTTAATTTAAATATAATATTAAAATCAGCTTACCGTTAGATTAGTTAATTCGCTCAAAATTTTTCGACTATTCTGCCATCTTCAGGATCGATCATATAATAATTTAGAATCAAAATATAAAAACGTAAAAAATTCACAAGATAAATTGTTAGAATCGTTTTTATAACGTAATAATTGTGAGAAAAATCGTAAAGGTATCTATTTGTGCAAACCAAAATTATTTTCGCCGATTTGAATGAAATTTCACACTAAAATTTCTGAATCAGGCACATTTCTACCGTTTAATTTTAGTCACAAATCGATGAAAGGGACAATATATGGATCTTGTAAGGGTCCCGTACCTCAAAATTTACGTAAAAATTTGTTAAATTTCAGGCCGTCTCCTTAACGCAATGATGCAACCGATTTCTAAAATTCACCTTCCCACGTTCCAACACGTCCAACAGAATTTAGCCTGCCGAACAACATTCTTCAGCCGAAGCAGGTTTGTGAAGAGATGTTGAAAATCTCTGTGTTCAAGTATTGTCATAAAAAAAATCACAGGGCGTTAGATCGGGCAATTGCGCTGTCCACGGGGTGTTACTTCGAATCGACACGATCCGTCCGAGAAACATCGCCCTCGAACCGTCAGCGAAACTTCAATTGTACGGGCCGTGGCGATATCCTGTTGGAAGCAGATATTTCCTCGATGCATTTCTTTACGCACCGGTTCGAAAACGTTTTGAATCGTGTCCGCAAATCGGTGTGAATCGATAGTAACTGCTCGATTACCTTTCTTAAAAAAAAAGGAACAACGACTTCAACCCTCGATAACGGACACCATATTGTCATTTTATCACTGTAAAGAGGCCTCTCGTGGATCTCTCTAGGGTTTCTACTAACCCGATAGCGCATATTCTGCTTGATGATACGTCCGGATAGGTGAAAATTAGGCAAATTTTATCGACGAGGCGCATCACTAACGAAAACAATTTTCTCAGGGGGTAACGTTTCCGATAAAGTTTCGAGCAATTATTCGTTCCTGGAAATCACTTCGTGACGGTACTTGCACGGCAAACATCTTTCAGAGATGGAATGAAGATGTTCGTAAGAATTCGACGCGTCGAACGGTTGGATATTCCTAGATAGACCGCATGCTTATAATAGGACCGCTTTGGAAATATCAAAATCGACTATCAAAGCGCCTCCACATTTTCTGGGCTGTAACGGTCCATCGTCATCCTGGGAATTTTTTCACCACCCTCCCGGATGTCTTGAAGCACATTCGATCGGGAATCGGACCTCCGGGCTGAATTTCAAAGCGAGTATAGAAAGCACGTTGCACCGCAACGTAGGAAAGGTTTTTCGAAAAGTAAGCTTCGACTATAAACGCACGCTACTTCCTACTCACACACACATACACACACACACACACACACACACACACACACACACACACACACACACACACACACACACACACACACACACACACACATATATATATATATATATATATATATATATATATATATATATATATATATATATATACTTTCTGGAATTTGTTTATGCTAAAATTGTAAATTGGTTGTTTTTAATGGGAGAGGTCATGGGACGTAAAGATATGTAAAAACCCCGACGTGTAAAATTTCAACCGATTACTATACTTTACTTATCAAGGTTTTATGTCATTTCCATTGAACTAACCAGGCAAATTCTGAAGCAGTTTCTTTTAATTTTATTACTTTATGATTCTATACAATATATTATTATTACTACCGATCAAAAAATAAATTCATTAATTTTTTTAGAGAGAACTACCGGAGAATACTTCGCATATTATTTTTGAACATTATTGTACCGGATTAACCTCAGACGTAGATGAAACAAAAAAAAAGAGCTATTTGAAATTTTTTCATTAATTATTAACGAAAGATTAATCGATTTGTTTAGCGATCCGTATTGTTTGTGGAATTTGAACGACATGCTAAATTTTTTGGTCGATTCAGTTCAAGGTACGATTCCACAGGCAGCGTTTAGAGAAGATTTAATAAAAACTGCGATAAAAGTAAATTTTAATAAAAAAATATTGGAAAGTTTTATAAATAAAATAAAGACAACACACGATCTAGTAAATGTAGCAGAGGCGCTTAATTTAATTGTACCGTATATAAACGGTGAGTGTACTGAAAGCGATTTAACTAATTTATCGGATGTTATTATTAAACTTTTCAAAAATTATTCGACAAATCGAGAAAATGCAGTCGATCAAATAAAAATGAAATTAAAAGATAAAAGATTTATTCCAAACAAATTAATTCTTGAATTGGAAATCACTTGAAACCGGTTACCAAACAAAATAAATTTGTTTAATAAATTCTTATACGATCGTAATGTAATTACACTTTACTGGAAATTTTAACGCGTTATTTATTTTATCCCTATCGCAACAAATATAACAAATGAAAAAAAAAATTAAGAAACAAATTTCAGAGAATATTCTAATTTGGAGACACGTACATATCTTTGTACATCTTTGTGGAATTTTTTGATGCTAAAATCGTATAATTTTTTTTAGCGGCGGTTATCATGAGACGTGAAGATCTGTTAAAACCCCGTTGTATTAAATTCGACCCGATTAATTACTATGCTTATCGAGTATTTGAAAACGCCTCATTTTTGAGTTTAGGCTTGCGAAAAATTTCGCTCTAATTTCTGTTCAAAGAATTAAATAAAATCTTTAAAACGACAGTTACGGTAAAATTTGATAGTTTTATATACATTTTTGAAAATTTTAACAAAATTTGAGATAAAAACTTTATCGTTTACTTTTCCGTCGAATATATCTAGAATAATTATATTAACGGGGAAAATACGATCATCCGTATCAAAAATCAGGTATCGTGTTTTTCTTTTTTAATGTTTACGTTTAAGCGTTCAATCGGTTCATCAAGAATATATTTGTAAGCGCGTACGTATTTGTGTCGCACGGCTTTTGGCCTTATATCTCAGGATTGACGGAACAGATTTTTTTCAAATTTGGCTTAAATATTTCTATATATGTTTTATTAATTTTGTTTTCGAATCGTTCAGAGAGTAGAGTGATATCGCGAAAAATCCAATTTCGATTTTCTTCGGAGGCATTTTAGAGAAAACTTTATTAAAGCAAATCTGTTATATGCAATACACATAAAAATAATATAAAACGTTTTTCTAAAACGGACAACCCCCGACTCGTAAAATTGAAAATACCTCTTTCGGTTTAAATATTTTTGGAAAATCTTTCTTTTTATACATTCTAAACAGAGCCGTCGAGAAATTTCTACATGTTTTGAAAATTACAGTCTCCAGACTTAAAATGCATAAACGTTTTCGAGGTATTAAATACGAAAAAAGCTTTACTTAAAAAACTAAATATTTTACGCTCGACCTATATACGAATATTTATAAAATATATGTAATATATTTATAAAACGATTTACAATTCAGAAGGCATTAATAAAAATTATTAAACAAATATTAATGTACGCGTTCAACGGAAAACAGTTAATTCCGTTTTTTTAAAAAACTTTTAATTATTATTATCGTTCGGGTTTCAGTGAAGGTTTTATTCGATCTATCGGTGGACCCTTTATTTTAGCAGATGTAAACTGAATTCGAATCTTTTCTTACGGTTACACGGTTTTTGTTTTATTATTACGCACGCTCGGTTTTCTATTTTTGTGTAATCTTCTCGGTTTTGTAATTTGATCTATAATTATTTTTTATTTTAATTCGTGGTTTTTATTGTTTTGTCTTATTTATGTTTATTTATTCGTAATATTTCCGTAGGGGGAGGAAAAAGCTCTGCCAGCCGCCGTCAGGCCGGCTAACGGCAGTGCAGGGCTCTCACCCGCTAACAAACCTCCCCTCTTATCAAGCAGGGGCCGGATCTAAGCCGTACCGTATATACAGACCGTGCATGATCACCCAGGCGCTCTACTATCGGAATACGGATGACTGGAAGGCGTCCACAAATCCCGCCACCTGTCACGCCAAGCCGTGCAGAGACCGTCCGTCAGTCGCTTCGTTTCTGTCCCGTCCGGCCGGTATTGAAGCTCTCATTTGCGATTGTAAGCGGCTATAAACGTATATATTAAATTATTTTTTTCCACATTTACAACCGTACTAGTGTTCAAGTGTTTAATAATACGTTTTAAAATCACCACCCAAAGCCAGACTCTCGATTTCTCTCAAACGAATATTTAAATAATTATCGACAAACTTATTTCCGATGTTTTTCCGTATCATCTCAGGATCGTTTAGTATAAATTCAATATAATTTCGGATTACAATGAGAAACTCTTAACATTTTGTCGGTATACTATCGCTTTCATACGACCCCAAACGAATTAATGTAGCGGCGTTAAGTCAGCCGATCGTGGTGGTCAATCGATCGGTCGACCGCGTCCGATCCGGTTTAAGAAATTAGCGTTCGATCGATTTCTAACGACTAAAGAAAAAAGCGGTGTTGCACCGTCGTGCTGGAAAATCATTTACGATCAAGTTTGAAAATGTTTCTCCAAAAGAGCCGGCAAATTATTTTTCAAGAAACGAACGACAAAATTTTGTCATAAATAATGCCGCGCTAAACATTAATGTGAAATCTACGTTGGAAACCGGTTTCCACAGTACCGAGTGAGCAGTCTTCGCTCTATGAATTATTACGTTTAAATTAAAGACGCCGTTTGTCGTAAAAGTAGCTTCGTCAGTAAATAAAATCGTATTTATCGGTGTTGTCTGGAAGCCTTTAAAGCCTCTAAATAACTCTCGTTGTACCGTCTTGTCTTTTTACCGATCGATTCACTGGATTTAGGCGGCTCACTTCGTTTTTTCACAAATTTATCCGTTTTGCGTAAGAATTTAATCGAAAAAAAAGAACAGTTTACTCCGTCTGACCGCACAGTAAACAAAAACGGTACCGTCGGTTATTATTAACTTCATTGAAACTAAGCTTTTAAAAATTTAAATAAATGCACCGGACGCACGCTTCGCATTCGAAACTACACTCGCGTTCTGCGATTCCTTACGCCTCTTTTATACCGGGGAGAGCATGACGTGTGCAGATGTATCGTACGCGTATTCCAACATGACGCTCTCGCTGTGAATATTACGGAAGCAGACCAAATTACCAGGAACACGTACGCAAGTCGGAACCTGAAATTTACTCGCGTTTGTATACTTCATACGGTTGTTCATACGCGTCGCTGTCGACGCAGATAAATAGTTTTAACTAGATTTTATTAAGTAGGGATTAGGGGGTCGCGAAGTATTCGTTATATATATTTTTTTTTTTTACTTTTTGGGGATCGTGGAGGTTGAGAATCACCGTCTTAAACGAAGGAAAATAAATATATATTACAAAATATAAAACCGTAAGAGTCGCGACGTTTTAAAAAATTAAACGGTCTAATCGACGGCAAAACACATTCATGATGCTTCAAAGCAAAAAAAAAATTTAATAAATATTTTTTGTTAATAATATTAATAATAAAACGGTTCTAAGCGTATTCAAAATTAAATTAAAGTTCTAGCATAAGATCGTATTACTCTTTAAAATTTAATGTACCGAGTCGATTTGCAGAGTGCAGTACAGTATCTCCTCTCCATTGTACTATTGACAGTTCCAGCACATAGTAAAACTATACGCATCTGCGCGTATACGCTTCTTAAGCTTTAAAGTGGATTATAATTTGTAATTTTTTAACTATTAATGATAAATAAATTTTGTATAAAGTGCTAAATGTGTTAAAAGTGTTAAATGACCGACCGGGATTCGAACCCGGAACCTCCGGATTAAAGGCCGAGACGCTACCGTCAACATGCCTATATGTCAACATTTTGTGGTTTTTTTTACAGCGGGAGAATTTAAGGAATGCTTTGTACGCATGCGGTTGGATAAATAAACCTGATCGGTTTAAATAAGCGCTACTAATTATAACAATACGCAATAACAAACCGACTGAAATAAAACCGTTTGGTTGAATCGTTCTAAATTTAAGAAATTTCGCTGCGGTAACGCATTAAATCTGTTATTTTTATAATTTATACAGAGTGTTCATAAAGTCGTGCAACCCGATGAAAAAAAAAACCGCAACAGTAATTCAATTGTACGCAATAGAAAACTAAACAGACCGTAATTTTAAGTTTATTTCGTTTATATGTCGCAGTAAACGTTCAAAATATTCGGTTTGATCGACACGTTTCTTTTTTTTGGTATAAATTTCCTTAGAATCGCTTCACCGTTTTCTCTTCGATATTTTATCTTTCAATATATCGTTCGAAGCGTGCGGGTTTTCTTTTGAAAAAGTACGTTTTTAAGGCAACCCCGTAAATAATAGTCTGGTGGTGAAAGATTCATGAAGATCATTGTCTACGTGAGATTAGACGAGTATCGACGGCAGTATAACCGTCTTGTAATCGACTATTTTCGCTCAAAGTTATGAAATCTACAATAGTATCTTAATAACGTTTTTCGATTAATGTTTCTGTGAAAAATCCGACGAAAAAATTGTAATACGTTTTCTGCTATCGGTTATCAATTTATTATCGTATAACAGATAAATTATACGCGAAAATAAAAACAGATTTTAAAAATTAAAAGAAGTTGATATTTTTAAAGTTTGATCGGCTTCCCCGCCCCAATATTAACTCCAAAGTATTATTTTTAGTCGCTTGCACTACTTTATGCCCAGGAAAACGTAAAAAAAATAATCGATTATGAAAATACGATAAATGAAAAGATCGATTTTTCGATTTTTGAGGAAGGGAAGAATTTTTGGCAAATTCTTTTTTTAACGCGCGCAACTACTGAGCTTAATATAAAGTGGAGAGCTACATTTGCAAAATTTTGAGTCCGATAAAATATCTTCTCCACCCGTTGGAGATATCGACCTCAAATTTTTACCGAAGAATCGCCTCGTATACACGAGTCTGTACAAAATATCATCAAACTCGGTTCATCCAGTCAAAAGATATTAAGCTTCAAACACCCCGACAACAACCTTAGATACGTACGTACGAACATTACCCCCAAATTAGTTTGTTTTTTGGAGTCCTTCGGTCGTGAAACTTAAAAACCCTTACCCCGTTTTTTGATTAATTACCGTACTTTAATTTTTTTCAGCACAACTCTAAAACTACGATGTCAGGAAAGAAAAAGAAGATTCGTCCGGTTTCACTTTTTCACGAAATGCGCACCGATTTTTTAATAATGTGATGGGCCATCGACGATACACGTGAAGATTCTCAGAATTCCATACCGTACTGTTTCGGTTGATGATGTATCCAAAATGAAACGGGAATGACAGAACATGCGCACCACCTGGAATGAAATATTTGAAGCAGTCAGGTCACTGTTATAAGTCGTCAGGGTCTCCTAATTCTTACATTACTCGGAATGTTTTTGTAGCCTCGTGATACAACCCGGATGGAAAGTCGAATTTGTAAAAGAGTCCCTTTCCAGAGCGACTTTCCTTTTATCGATGAACGTAAAACCGATTAAACGCGTAATGAATTTCCTGCGATTTAATAACGACAAACGAACATTAAATTTACCGCCGGATACGTTCCCCGTTTAAAAACGTTAGACTCTAAACGAAAAATAACAGACCGGTTCGGTAAAAACATTCTGTCGCTCGGAATAAGATCGAATAATTATTTAACGCGTCGAATAATAAATAAACGCTAGGCTTGCAAAAAGTACACGCGTGTAATATTTTCGTAGATGGAGGATTAAAGCGTGACTTTATGAACGGGCTGTAGATGTAGCTTCTGACATTATTTCCAAATCAGCAGGAGTCGTCTATGTTGACAAACGGCAGAAAAAATAGTAGAGCTGTAAAATATTATAGCCAGCGGTATAAAAAGGGGTGATGTATTTACATTATCGTTAATATTTTTATTTTTTCTATTATATTAATATACTTTTGTATTTAATCAAATATTAAAACGTATCTTTTCCTATCTTATAAAATAAAGCTTACCGAACGATTTTTAAGGATCGATCCTGTTAATTACAGGAGTATACAAAATTAATTTTTCTATATACGAAACTTCTGGAATTCCCTGCTCTGTTTCGTAACTAATCTACGAATTAAGGTAAAGGTAATAAAGGTAAAAACATTGCCAAACCTATTTATTAATTTTCGAAAATATTACTAACATTTGATCGACGATTCTTTAATATTCCGACGGTTTAAAGAGAAAACCGAACGCGGTTCGATTCGGAAGAGCCTTATAGAAAACAAATGAATTTTATTAAAGTTTTACTAATAAAACTATCGATAACGTTTAGAAAAGAATAGCTAAAAATTTCGAAAATATAGAGAAATAACCTTATATTAAAATAATAGAGAACGCACGAATAAAAAAAATGCAATTTCATCTCGGAAATTAGTCTTATCCTAGGAAATGCTAAAGATGAGCGTCGAAATATCAGAAGATGACAAATAGATTAGAAAAACAATAATCGTTATATATAATCGCAAAGCGGCTTGCGAGGTCATCCTCGAAAATGTCCACCAGGATGCCGCTATTCTTCTAAGTGACAAGGAGCATTTTCATCCATTAGGATTTGTAAATAAACAAAATTAGCGTTATCGGGCTTCGCATAATCCACGGCAAATTCTTGAAAAACCACTTCACAGTCGATATGTTACAGTGCGGTGTGCGGTTTCAAAGTTCGGCATAATCGGCCCGTATATTTTTGAGGAGTTAAATCGCCGAGTAACAGTAACATCTCATCGATACGTAAACGTGTCGAATAAATTTTTGCGACCGAAACCGAATGACTTTCAAGGACATGAAATTTGGTTTCAACAGGACGGTGTCACCGTCCGTACGGCGAGAATCGCAACGGTTGTTCTGCGAGAAACCTTTCCTGGACGTTTGATTTCCCGATTTGGCGACATTCCTTGGCCGGCGCGTTCACCTGATCTGGCTGTTTGTGATTTTTTTTTGCGGGGGTATCTCAAACGTAAAGTCTTCAGTAGTCGACCGCAGAACTCAAGGAGGCCATTCGACGACAAATTGAAGCGGTTCCACAAGCGATGATCGAGCGAGCAACGTCAAATTTTAGAATGAGGTTAAGCGAATGTGTGAGGAGTAATGAAAAACATTTGGACGATATAATATTCAAACAAAAAATCTACGCAAGTAATTCACTTTAAATTGCAAAAATTGATTTTTAATTTGATAAATTAAATGTTTTAATAGTACGAAACACAGTTTAATTATTATCCCTCAAAAATCGTCAAGTTTATATGCCGGACCCTGTAAAAGACACGTAGACCAAATTAAAAGAAATATTGAACCAAAATAAAAAAGGGACTAATGATAAATAACAAAAGATAAAATAATACCTCCGCGTTGTCTGTAACCTTGTAACAAAAATAATTTATTACAAAGGTTAGTAAATGTAAACGTATTAAAAAACAAAATTCTTAATCGAAATAACATTTAAACAATTATCCCTTTCCTTTAGATTTTATTCGTAGGCGGGGATATACATTGCGTTCGGAAAGCAGTTGTACAATACGCTTCAGAATTACCAGATGCGTTCTAATCTTTCGGCGTTAGGTTTGTTGCCCGGTGAATTCACTGGGCGTTGTTCAGTAATAAACCTCTCTTTTTCTGTTTAGCCTCCGGAACCACCGTAAGGTATTACTTCAGAGGATGATATGTATGAATGTAAATGAAGTGTAGTTTTGTAGTCAGATCGACCGTTTCTGAGATGTGTGGTTAATTGAAACCCGACCGCCAAAGAATACCGGTATCCACGTTCTAGTAATCAAATCCTTATAAAAGTAACTGCCTTTACTAGGATTTGAACCTTAGAACTCTCGAGTTCGAAATCGGCTGATACGCGATGAGTTTAAGACTAGATCGACTCGGTGGGTTCAGTAATAAACCAAAACGTCAGCTGTTGAGTTGTCGCTGAACGATGTGCTTCATTTCGTTCGTTTATCGGAATCGTTAGTTCCAAGAAACGTAATGGTTTTTTTTTCGGTAGAGGAACGCATTTTTCTCGTTGAAGACGTCTTTCGCGAAGGTAACAAGTACACTGATGTAGTGAAGCAGAACTTTTTTGAAAAGTTTACAATTACTCCTCTTCCTCACCGCAATACGGTTCGAAATCTTATCGAAACATTTCGGGCGACAGGATGTATTGAAGACGCCTTTCGAAGTGGAATATCACCTAGACTAAACGAACAGAAACTGCTTGATATTTCGAACGTTATGGCCGAAAGTCCATCGATGTCAACGCGTAAGTAAGCGCAGCAGCAAGATATCGTACTTGCTACCGATCATAAATCTAACAAAAGAACTGCAACTCCCCTACAAAGCAATGTGTGTTCAAGAACTGAAGCCTACAGATCATACCGAAGGACTAAATTACCGACTAAAATTCCGTCGGTATCCTCGACACGACATTTTTTACAGATGAAGCGTGGTTTCATATTAATTCACAAAATACATTACTATGGTCTGCAACTAACCCCCGTGAATTACACGAAGCGAAAATTGGAGTCCGGTTCAGACTATTTTTTTACCTCAAAAATTGAATAAAACATGTTCCACAACCGTAACTGTTAGAAAAGTAATGTAAAATACAAAATTTAAATCGCAACACACAGTGTTATACGTCTTACGTTAAACTGCTGGAAAAGAAATAAACTTTCGGAAAAAAATATATGTGTAGATTATTTAATTCTAAGTAAATTTATGTAAACGACTGAACATAAAGGAAAGTATAAAAACATTGACTGAATAAAATAGAACGAAACGTGGAATAAGTACAGGTTATTATAATATTATTAAACCAGACCAAAAACCATTTTATTATTAGCAAACATCTACGGAGAAAATCGCTCTATTAAAAATAAATAAAAAAAGCTGACAACACAGTTGTAGTACTTTTCCGTCACGCGGCTTTTTTCTGATGCAAGGCTTACGTACAACTTAATTTAAAATATTTATCGTTTTATTTAAATATAATATTTTTCCGTTAATTTAATTCAATGATTCTAACTAAAGCGCGCGCGCATACCGTATTCTATTCGCGCGGATGTGGCGGTACTAGCGGCCACTTTAAATACTTTACTACACTTTAAATATTATTAATTTTTTAATTCTGCCGCTCAACTGCGACGTCACAACATCAGTCGTCTACAAAAATACCCACCGGGTCGGTATAGTGGTGAATTATGCATGCAAATCACCTAATTTTGAAGTCGAGCGGGCCAAAGTTCAAATCCTAGTAAAGGCAATTACTTTTATACGGATTTGAATTCTAGATCGTGGATACCGGTATTCTTTGGCGGTTAGGTTTCAATTAAACAAATATCCCAGGAACGGTGGACCTGACGAGTTACACGTTTATGCTCCAAAGGGAAAGACCATAAAAATGACTACACTAAAACAATAGCTCTGATGTTTAGCCGTATGACCTTCAAAAAAGGTCCAAGGTGATATGTGTGATTATATATTTCAATGTAAAATTTTCTACTCCTTTCATCGGCAGACCAAAAATAGGTCATTCCGTGTAAAAAAATCACGTTAACCTTAAAATAAGGTAAAAGTCACGTTCAAGGTTACTATGAGATGTCTCTTTCCAATCTGTCTAAACGAATTAACGAATAACGAATTTTCTATGACACGTCATTAACATTATCCGATTTTCTTATAGATTTACAATATTATTAAAACTTACTGATTAATTTAATATGTAAATCGTTTTGTTTTTTTTTTATCGTTTTCAGGTAACGTAAGTTTTTTAATATTCAAACATGAGTAAATGTAATACAGCGGCTGAAATGTTTACTGCAGTATTAGCACTTATGGGTAACAGATTATTGATAAATGAAAAACACCATTAAGGGGAAAAATTGTGTTAATATCGGCAATTATTTCATTATTTTGACGGAAGTTCCGTCAGACTTAAAAAAAAGTGTTACAGTCATGATACCAAAGAAAGCAAGGGCAGATAAATGTGAAGAATACAGAACAATTAGTTTAACTAGTCGTGCATCAAAAATCGTAACTAGAATTTTGTTCAGAAGAATTGAGAGGAGAGTGGAAGACCGATTTGGTTTCAGGAAAAGTATAGGGACAAAGGAAGCAATTTTAGGCCTCAGATTAATAGTAGAAGGAAGATTAAAGGAAAAAACACAGACATATAATTCAATGAATGTTACCTTGTTGTTATATAATTAACTGGCAAGCTTCCATTTCGGTGTCGTACTATTTTGCATGTTTCAGGTAATTATATTAATTTAAAAAAAAAAACCAAGTAAAATAACAACTCAAGTATAGCATTTTGATAAAGTCGCAATAAATTTTTAGTTAATTTTTTATATACAAGTGTGTTAAAATACATGACAATAGCATTATGATTGCGAAAAGAGATCACCTCATTTTTTTACAAATAACAACAGTTTTGTAAAAAAAAAAACCACTGAATTCAGTCATTTTAATTATATATTTTTATAGTAACATATCTTTACGTTTCTTCTACACGTAAAATTAATATTCTGTTCATTAAACAATAATAAATAACGTAGATCGCATTAGGAACGGGTAAATATGCATTCCACGGAAAAAACCAGGTGCTATCTCAGCATTTGCTTGGATGGATTAAGGGAAACCACGATAAAATACTAAACAAAAGAACTACTTCGTAATTCTCAAGAGGTCATTGAAAATTATTTCAACACGTACACGTATTTATATTTACATTTCTTTTTATAATGTTGTAAATATTACTATTATTTAAAAAATATTCGATAAAGCACTTTTAATTGAATTTTAAATAATTTTTAAACGGCAGTATTTTACTAAACTATAATAAATCTCTCGAGCCGAAGAATTGCGGTAATGAGAAAAATAGTAGCAGTATCTAGTATCAGCCATCAGAGACTCAACACGTATTTAACAGTCATGTATAATTAATTTATAACAACGTTACGTATATGAAGTTTGAATATTAGAATAAATATAACTTCGGATATAATCAAAACAAAGATTTATATATTTCAGTGAACCAGGGAATAATTTAAACCCAACCGAGGTATTAAACCAAGGTGGTATAAATTATTCGACATTTTTGGTCCCCGGGCCGGATTACCAAAAATGTCGAATAATAATAATAATATTAGTAATAATAATACGCGTAATACTGTGTTTGAATTGATTTCTTTATTAGATGATTTTTTATCATTATTAGAATCGTTTATTAAATTTTGCAATTGGCGTTCTATAATACATAAATCTTGCTCGACTTATTTACGATCGAAAGATAAATCATCATCATAAAAATCCATTTAAAGTTTTGATCGAACGACGGCGTATTTGCCTTGCAAATTAAAAAGATTCCTTAACTTAATCTGTAAGTCAATTCTATCATCTTGTGAACGATCAAATCTGTCAGTAAAATGAGAATTCTCGATATAGAGGCCTTTACTGACCCTCTTTGTCTTATTAATTGTTCCGATTCCATAATAGTATTAAATATTTTAAATTAACAATCTGAAATAATAACAAACTAAATTAAATGTGAAACGAATCGATATGTAAATTAAATTTAATATCGTGTAATCATATTACAATGATCTAACATCATCGTAATCCAATTTTGATGTTAGAAATTGGACGACGATAAATTCATTCTTGTTTGCTAGACGTTGCATCGCTTCAAGCGAATTCACATTTGCGGAAATTTCATTAATAAATTTGTATAAAGTACGTACGGAATCTTTTTTCATAGAATCTCCTCTTAAACCGCGCTCGGCATTTTAAAATGAAATTATATATTTGTTGTCAGATCGTACGTTTTATAATTCTAGAGCGATAATAAAATCGGCATATCTTTTAACGTTAGCTAAAACTTCATCCTTCAAAGAAGAATGTATATAGTGAGATTTTTTACCGTCTTCTTCTTCTCGGTCGTTCCTGGTAGAGGTTCGCGATAGAATAGATTTTTCAGCACGGATTAATTACATAAACAGCCGCCTGCAACTGACGAAAGGGTTCCGCGGTCGGCCGGGTCGGTGGGGAGAAACGCCCGTGCAGACGCGTAGGCGAACTGCAAGTTCATAATTTTGTACGTTCATCTATTTCCGATATGAGATCGCTAAGGGAGAGCGATCAGAATTTTAAATAGAAGTTGAAACGCGTTTATTTTAAAGGGTATTCAACAAAAATACAATTTTAATATAAAAAGTCACGATACGACAACCCTGGCTAAAATGACAGTCGCATAACATTTTTTTTTCTTTTTATATTCGCAATTACGTAGTTTCAAAAGCGGTCTACAGTAAACCCCAAGTAATTTCACGCTAAATAATAAATTATTTTGCGATAGAAACATTCGATAAATAAATGAAGATTTATTTTTATATATTTATATTTTAAAATCTATTCTTTTTCAGAACAATGAAATGTCTGGGAAAGTAAAATATGTGACCGCATATATAACATCAGTCGGCTGTTACGGAGCGATTTTCGTTACGGGACAATATCTAGTAAACAAGGTAAAATAATTCTAGACATCTTATTATTGAATGTGTGCGCGTGGTACTTGAAAGTGAAAATCTAGGGAATGCAATAGCTTCAAACCCGTGGCAAGATAAACCGAATCGGTTTAAAGACGGCATCAAAATGTTATTATTTAGTGCGCAAGAACCATTGAAATTACAGTCGGCCGGTTTATATGTATCGGATTTAAATTTTTTACTAAAGGTCACTTGTACTTAAATATTAACAAATTAATTTCTACTTGTAGCAGAATTAGATCTATTCGTTTGAAAGTAAAATGAGGATAAGGAAATGATTGTCCAAAATCAGATTTGAAATAAATATCAATAGTATTCGAGTAAATAAAATAATTTTACGACACGATCCCTTTGCTTTTCAATACGCTTGTTCTATCATCGTACAAGCTACTTTACACCTAGAGAAAAAACAAAACGGCTCAACATTGAGATCTACATAATTGTGTTCTTCAGTTCTTGATCTGAGGTGGATTAAATAAACGTTAGTTTGATAGAAAAAAATCGACAACACAGTTTTAGGACTTACCCGTCACGAGGCTTTTTTCTGATGCACGGCTTAGACACACGACTTAATTAAAAATATTTATCATTTTATTTAAATATAACATTTTTTCGTTTATTTCATTCAATGATTCTAAACAAAGCGCGCGCGCATACCGTATTTAATTCGCCCAGTTGGGGCGGTACTGGCGACCACTTTAAATAAATTTTTACACTTTAAATATTATTAATTTATTTAATACTAGCGGTAACCTGTGACGTCGCAACATAGCGTCGACTGAGCAGTAGTCCGGCCAGTAAGTGGAACGTCGGGTTTGTAGGATATTCCCATTTTGTCCGGTCACAAGCAATTTAAAACAAAAAGCAGTAAAAACTCGCAAAAATCATAAAATTACTCATATAAAGCGGTTAAAATTCGACAGAAGCATTTAAGGTTAATGCTTATAAATGCTTTATTAATCCTTTTAAATGCTTTAAGACTAGCACTTTGCTCGTCTTAAAGCATTTAAAGCTGCTTTCAAGTCAACCACTTGCAGTAAAAATGAAAATTTAAGAAAAAATTGATTTGTCCTAATTACTTTACGCACGCATTCTATAATTTTATTTATACTCTCTCCCCCCCCCCCCACTCACTCTCTCTCTCTATATATATATATATAAAAAATATATATCCATGAAATATGGATGACAAATTATTAAATATACGACGGATTTTTATTTTTTTACACTTTAATTTGATTGTAAAGAGATCAATGATCATTAGAAGGAGCGAGAATAGAAATTTAATAGTCGAGGAAGAGAAAAACAGCATAAAATAATGACAAAGTTTTAAGCTAATTAAATAGTTTTTTTAATTATAATAAAATTGTTTTTAATTTTATTTTTAGGTGGTAGTACAAGTTTCATACTCGTATTGCAATTTGACGTTACAATTCAACAGCAAAAAGGAAAAAGATATGTAAATTTATAATTGATTTTATTGTAAATGATTTCTTGTATATTTAAAATTAAATGTTTTATTTTACATCGTTTCTTTTTATTATAATACTTTCACCTTTTAAATTCTAAATATCGGAACCGCAGTAGAATCACTTCGAAGAGGAGAAACTTGGCAGTTCTCCGGAGACAACTGCAATAAAACAACATCCAACTCTCTAGGAAGAGCGACTTCATTGAGCTCAATCTGAACATTTTAAGCGTCCTGTGCATTTAACTGCCCGAATTTAACCGTTCAACACTAAAAAATTCAAGTCCTCTGGTAAAAAAAAACATTCTTTACTATTCACAGAGCGCTTGGACTCCTTCCGAACACGCTTGCGATTAGCACAAGTCAGACCCTCTGAACTTTGCTGACACTCGTCACGCTTGTGACCCTCGTCACCACAATGAGTACAGACAGCAGGATAACTGTAGAACTTAGCCCTCTGACCTCACTTGCAGCACCACTGGACATCTAAAAACTCTGGAACGGTCTGGTCGAACCAGGATTCAAACCTAGAACCGTTTTAATAAAAACTATCGATGATACTGCTAAGCCGCAGAGGTTTGCGTTGTGTAGCAGTGCACTACAGATTTATTTTAAAACAGAAACAGTGAAATGATTTTTAAAAGGTGATATTTCTAAAAATTTGTTTTATTAAAGTAGTTTTTCATATCGCCTATGTATTAGGGTACCTTTAAGTACACAAAAGGTTTAAATGGCCAGACCCGTTCAAGTTACACGGGTTTTGAATATTTTTATAAACATTACTATTCAATTTTTTTTTACTGTTATTCGTTAAAATGTACCTACTATTATTACATTTCACCATATAATAAAATGCAAATATTTATTCAGTTGGTTTTCTTTAAATTCGTATTTCTAAATACCATGCCCTTGCAGATCTGAAATCCCCATAAAAGTATCTATAAAACCCGATTGAATGAAAACAACACGTAAGTGGCATCAGCCACAATAATTACTTTATTCAAATTAATAATACTCACTATACAATTAGTTCCTTTCAAGGTGTGGATTTACATTTTAGTAGGTTTGACATATAAATTTACAAAAAAATATGATTAGCTCACAGAAGAAAGTAACGGAATACAACTTCAGTTCTAAATTTCTTAAGGAAGCTCATCACGGGACACTTTTATCTTCAGATTGATTTTGCAGATTTCAAGTGCCTAATATCTCGTGTAAAGTTGCCTATATCACTGGTCAACATGATTTTTGTCTCACGAGTACCAATATGTGTACTTAATGCAGTTCTTTATCCTGTTTTCAAATATGTATTCATAATTTCTCCATTACCTACAACTTCTTTGTTATTTTAATATTTTAAAACTTTTTTTATCCATTGTCAACTAAAAAATCCTAGAGAATTATAAATGTGATGGAACCAAAGGAGCCAACTCAAAGAGTTGTGTTGCTATTGTTGTGTAGATTCAGACGTGTATAGACATGTACAAACATTACCTAGTGCAGAATACAATCATCAGAACAATGCCAGTTGTGATATAGTAGTGATCCAGTAAACATGTCATTGTGAGTTCTTAGTATATTTGAATTATTTTGTATTACATATTTACAACTTTTAATTAATCGTTAGTTACAATGTATGTGCCTGCAGTTTTTTTAAATCAACCTAACTTTTTTTTTATGTATCTGGTGAAGTAACACTCTAGTCCCAAAGGCAAAGCCCTACTCCAGTAGTAAAAAAATGTAATGAACTTTATTTGGGTGTAAAGTCAGGATCAAACGGGCCTGGGTCCCATATATCTGTTGTTTATCATGTTCTATGCTTCTCACTGCGTGGAAAAATGCCACATGCCATTGCTATCCCTATGATTTGGAGGGAACCCAAAAATCACTACTCTGACTGTAATTTCTGCTTAACAAAGATTAAAGGGATTACATCAAAATGAGAACATACAGTGGTGTAATATAACTCACAATCTGCAATGAGACCAGATCCACACTCCGAAGAATTGACCATACCAAAGCTTCCAGATATGTGATGTTAGATGAAAGGAGCTCAAAGTCTGGTGGAAGTAAGAAATAAAAATAAACAGATTCTGGTGATACAACTTATGAACAAAGCATTTCATCTCAGCCCTCATTTACTGAATCAAGAAAATTTTAATGAACTCATAAAAGATTTAAAGGATCCAAAAAACAGTCTGGAATGCTTGCTTCCTGGCTAAAAGGGTGGAATCTTCTTCAAAAGAATACAGAGATATGTAGCACTTATCGTAATCACCATTCTCAATTTAAAGCCTCTTTTTCTGAAGAAAATGCCTTAGTGTTTTGTAATGACATTTCTTCTCTTATGCAGACACTTTGTAATGAACATAACCCAACAGAATGGCGCTTGTTCATAGATTCCTCTAAAGTTAGTTTAAAAGCTGTGCTTCTGCATAATGGCAATAAATTCCCATCAGTACCTGTGGCCCATTCTGCTACTATGAAAGAAACTTATGAAAACTTGAAATCTATATTGGAAAAGCTTCAATATTCAGTATATAAATGGAGTATTTGTGGTGATTTGAAAGTGATTGCATTAATTCTTGGTTTGCAACTTGATTACACAAACTACTGTTGTTTATTGTGTGAATGGGATAGTAGGGACAGAAAAAAACATTTTATTAGAAATGAACTGCATAACCCATGGCCTAAAAATGTGTATCTACCTCTGTTACATATCAAACTAGGAATAATGAACAATTTCGTCAAGGACATAGACAATACTCCTGGTTCATGTACTTAAAACAGAAGTTTTCTGAAATTAGTGATGCAAAAATTACAGAAGGATTATTTGTGGATCCACAAATACGGTCACTAATGCACAATGAAAAGTTTGAGAGACTATTGAATCCACTGGAGAAAGCCGCTTGACAAGCATTCAAAAATGTTACTCAAGAGTATTTTAGCGATATCGAAAGCCGGAAAATTATTGTGATATTGTCAACGATCTTATAAAAACTTGGGTAGTAATATATCCTTAAAAGTACACTTCCTACACACGCACATAGATTTCTTTCTGGAAAATCTTGGCGCAGTGAGCGATGAGCACGAGGAACACTTCCCTCAGGAGATTTAGTTACGGAAAAGAGGTATTAAGGCAAATGGAATCCTAATATGCTTGCCGATTATTGTTGGACCATCAAGAGGGATGCTACACAGGCGAAGTGTAACAGAAAATCATCATTTCTTACTTTCTAGGTGAGCCAAATGTTTGAATATTTTGTAATGAAGAATTCAGAAATTATTAACATGTTTGAATTATAAATGCGTCTCTTGGAAACCTTGCTCAATGGGGAAAAATCAATATCATAGAGCTAATATGGTGGAACAAACATTTGTACACTCTAAATACATTACACTCCTATTGTGTAGTTTGGTTTCTATTTCATTTTGGTTAATATTAAAATAATCACAATACATCTGTTATGGTAGAAAATTATTTTATTATTTTCTGGATGAACCTCGTATTAAAAATAGAAAATTATCAAAACTATGAAAGGATTACAAAAAAATCCCCTAACTAAAACAAGGAAAAAATGGATATAAGAAAAAAGTGAAAGTTGGTACATTATATTTTAGTTGTCCAAAATAAATAAAAAATCTACATGCAATGCAGTAGTGAGAAAAACAGTATTGCAACAATCTGATAATTTTTTTTATTACATCTTGGGCAATAACTTATAAAATAAGGGTACTGTCTATTTTTTTGTTTTATTTTGTCGATGGTATCTTTACATCTACCATAGTGCCAGGAAATATTTAACCACAGGTCGTTACAAATATCAATTCATCCGTAACCAAAGAAAGATTGATTTTTCATTTCATATATATATATATATTAAAATTCCTTTAAATTAAAGAAACTCCATCTGAGTCAAACATCTATTATTTTGAAAATGACGGGTAAATGGAAAAATGTTGACTCAAAAACTCGTAAATTGTGAAAGAAAACATTGACCCTAATTACGTGTAATTTATTCATTTATGTACGTTCCACATTGGGGAAATTAAATTAAGGTGTGAATTTAGCAAAAGAAAAATAAATATTTATTGATTATTTCACTACAGCTTTTTATAAAGAAATTCAATGTCGTTAATGCTACGTAGACTTTCAGCGAAAATTTAATTCTCCATTATATTTTTATTTTTAGATCATCTGAAATAAATTTTATTAAATAAATGTTTAATTCTGATTAAAAATTTACGTTAAAGAAATTTACTTTAAAAATAATTAAAAAGCGACTTTCATTTTTATAAAAATTATTTTCCTATCCAGTCAGTCGATCGAGTAAATTCATCATTATTGTTTGTAATGGAAGAATTGAAAGTAGTGAAATTACTGTTAACGACAGTAAAAATATTGAAAATATAAACAAAATGAGTTAATAAAATTAATTACAAAAATTAAAACTAAGTTTAAAAAACTTATTTACATCGGACATAAAAGTTAGTTTTACGATGATTTAAAATCAAATATAATTTTTATATTGTATGGAGTATTTCCAAGTGAAAAAATAATTAAAAACTCAAAACAAATACAATTTCAAAGTTTTTATCGATATCCACACTAATCATACTTGTATGGTTTTTCATCAACGAACAAAACCCAATCGAGGCTCCGAAAAGAATTACTTATGTTATTAGGTTTTTATTTTATTACATATTATTAATACTGAACGTGATAATTTTAACCGGGAACACAGAAAAAAGATGCACGTCAGTAATCGAATCGATCGATTTATTTATTAAAGATTTTCAGATTATATTTAAAAAAAGGAAAAAACCGATCATGAAAATGAGAAACAAACTTTGGGTGTTGTTTATTACATTTATTTTGTTGGATTCCATAACTTTGCTTTATAATATAACACGAAATCAAAAAATGTATTTTATTGGAATATTAAAAGAATTTGTTTGTTTGACGGATCTATTGTTGCTACATACATATAAGTTAATTTTGGCTCATCAATTAAATATTAGAGGAAAAATTATTGCTAGTCATCTCGTAGAATTTTGTGAGAAATCGGATGTCCCCAATTTTTCTACGAATAAGGTTAAATGTTTGGAAAAATATCGTTGAGCACACGTTCGACAAGTGAAAAGTGGAAATCTGATATGTACAACTTTAGGATCGCATATACAAGGTGTGTGAGAAAAGTAATGAAATTGGTAACACTGCAAGCGATTTGGCAACGTTATGTCTACCGGTCTGTGCTAGACCGGTTTGTACATCCCTTCCACATGCTCAGTACGAGTTTCAACTCCGTTCAGCCAACACAATATTTTTGACAGAGCCATCAGTGAAGTTGTGTGTTATGAAAATGGAGCATCGGAATTTAGAGCGAAGTTGTGCAATCAAGTTTTGTGCTAAACTTGGGGAATCCGCAAGCTTGACCTTTGAAAAGTTAAAACAGGCCTACGGGGAACAGTGCTTATCAAGAGCACAAGTTCTCTGCGGGCACAAATCATATTTCGAAGGCCGACAACACATTGATGATCAACCTCGCTCAGGGAGACCTTCAACTTCAAGTTGAGGTTTGAGTTTTAGTTTTCAAATTGAGGTTTGAGTTTTTTGTTTGACGAAAACATTGAGCGTTTGAGGGTTCTTGTGAGATCAGACCATCGTTTAACAATAAGGATGATGAGTGGACAGTTAAATTTAAACACTATTAGCCACTGATTAACTGCATTTTTAAGTTCATCGTCACCCGCGCGAATCGCTTACCGCTCAAGCATTCTTACAATTTCCCAAACGGAAAGGAAGTAAGTCCAGACTCTATGGTGGGATCGTAAATTTCCCATCCAAATGTTCTCAGTAAATTACGTGTCAGACCCGCAAGATGTGGACATGCATTATCGTGCAGCAGGAAGACGCCGTCGGTCAGCCGCCCACGTCGCCGATTTTGAACTGCGTGCCATAACTTATGTAGAGTTTTGCAGTAGGCTTCTGCATTTATAGTCGTTCCACGCGGCATGAAATCGATCACTTTTATGCCAAACCGATCCCAAAAGACTGTGGCCATCATTTTAGTACAAATGTCTGTGGCTTGACCTTTGTCGGTCTCTCTCTCTTTTCCTGTTTAGCCTCCGGTAACTACCGTTAAGATAATTCTTCAGAGGATGAACGAGGATGATAAGTAATGAGTGTTAATGAAGTGTAGTCTTGTACATTCTCAGTTCGACCGTTCCTGAGATGTGTGGTTAATTGAAACCCGACCGCCAAAGAACACCGGTATCCACGATCTAGTATTCAAATCCGTGTAAAAATATCTGGCTTTACTAGGACTTGAAAGCTGGAACTCTCGACTTCCAAATCAGCTGATTTGGAACCAGACCTTTGTTGGTCTGGTTGGTGATTAAGGATCACGCCACTCGCTTGACTGTCGTTTTCTCCTTGGCACGTAATATGAAATCCACGTTTCAATGCCGGTAACAATCGAATTAAGAAACCCGTCGCCTTTTTCTGCGTAGCGCATCTTAAATTCCAAAGCAGAGATTCCATTCGGATTTTTTTGTGATGTTTAATGTCCAGCAGTAATCGGCTAGCATGTTAGCATTCCATTTCCATTTATAGCAGCTTTTCATCACCAAATTGTCTCGGTGGAAACGTTCACTGTGTTCGTCACTTACGTCTTCGAGGTTAACCGGGGAAAAATCCAGATGCGAGTGGAGGAAATGTATTTTCAAAGACATATTACATCCCACAGCTCTGTATGAAGCAACAAGTTCATTAGCAATATTGTGGTTATTGTCAAATTTTTATTTGCCAAGAAGAGTTTTGCAAACGTCTTTAAATAAAGCCCAAGCTGCACATTCTACATTATTTAACATCGAGTTAAATACATCATCTTTGACCGATTCTTTTATTTGAGAAATTTTAAATTTATAAAATTCATTATTTTAAAAAATCATTTAAACAAAAAAAAAATCAAGTAAAAAAACACTACTTTTTACGTAACATTTCTAAAATCTAAACATACTGTAAAATATCGTTCATTGCAATCTGCAATTAGGCCTGCGCCTCACTGTGAAATTATTCAATTTCCTGAGCCACCTGTGAATGTATATTTTGAAAGCAGCGATGAAGAATCAGGCAGTACTGAAGAAGACAACAATGATTTTGATTTTGAATTACCTTCCGATACCGCATCTTATATCACAAGGTAAATTAAACGACTCTGTTAGGGACTTAAACTTATCAAAAAATCAAGCTGAATTGTTAGGATCAAGACTGCAAGGTTGGAATCTACTTCAAAAAAATACTAATATTTCGGGTTTTCGAAACTGACAAAAAGAATTGTTTTAATAGTTTATTGATGAAAATAATTCAATTTACTGGATAAACATTGATGAGCTTATGTCACACTGAGGACAAGTTCATAAACCTGAGGACTGGCGCCTTTTCATAGATTCATCCAAGTACAGTTTAAGAGCGGTTCTACTACACAACGGTAATAAATATCCTTCGATACCAATTGCTTATGGTATTAATTTGAAAGACATACAATGTGATGAAAGATGTTCTTGAAAAAATAAATTATAAAAAAACATAATTGAAACATATGTGGTGATTTGAAAGTTACAGCTATTTTGTTAGGCATGCAGTTAGGCTATACTAGGTACATGTGTTTTCTTTGCGAACGGGACAGCCCAGCTGGGGATAAACATTGTTACCAAAGAGTGGAACAAATGAGACCACTTAACTCCAAATGGAAAATATATTATTCAAGAGCCGTCGGTTGAACCAAAAAAAAATATTTTTAACCCCTCACCAGGCAGCCAGAAATTTCTTCTGCTTTGCTAAACCACCTGTCGTCTTAACTTTGAAGGGAAAAGTGTTGTACATCTTTTGTGATAATTCTACATCACAAAATAAAACAATGTAGTTTTTAAGAAGCATTGTATGAATAAATCTCTAAAAAAGTGTTAAAACGTGTATTAAAGAAATTATTTTGTATTTCCCAGTGCAAGGCCGAAGCTTCCTCCCTGCTGTAGAGTTTTTGGCAGGGCAGAAAAGATCCTATGGAAAATACACAATAAAAATATTTAAAAAAACAGCTTTCATGATCTTAATTTTTCTTTTGATTTGTTTATACATCAATTTAAAAGTAAAGGCTAGATAAGGCTCATCAATCTTTTACTCGTTTCAGTTTTACAATTGTTTCGTCTTTTTCTACTCTTTATTATAACCAAACAGTGCAAAAAAGGAGTATGCTAAAGCCAGAACCGTGTATGCATCAGCTATTAAAAAAGCCAAGACCAAATGTTGGAAGGAACTACACGAGGACATTGACAGAGATCTGTGGGGGAAAGGCTACCAGTTGGTATCAGAAAGATTAGGTTGACAGTTTACTGGTGATCGTGAAGGATAAGGTATGTGAATACGTCAGGAAGCTCTTTCTAGAACGAACAGAGCCTTTCAGAGAAGAAATACTAGCTGACGTTATACCGCTGTTTACCATGCAGGAGCTTAAGACTGCAGGTAAAAAAATGAAGCTGCATAAGAGTACGGGTCCGGCTGGCATTTCGATTGAAGTCGTCCGGATCCTGATAGAGGAAGCTCCAGTTACTATTCTAGACGTAATGAATAAAATGACAAAGGGTGATTTCATCCCTACTTCTTGGAAGACATCACAACTGGTCTTAATACAGAAACCTGGGGCGCCGGAGAGCGCAGTACCATATAGACCGATCTGTTTAGTTAAAAATCTTTGCAAGTTATTAGAGCGAATGTTAGAGGCCAGGCTGAGGAATTACATTGAAGAGAGAGGTGGCCTTAGTCAATGGCAATTTGGTTTCCGGTCGAGGAGATCAGCGATTGATGCTGTAAAAGAGGTGATGAAAACTGTCGATAATGCAATGAAAGGTACTCGGTGTACGTGTCAAATCCCAGTGGTCATATTGGTAGATGGCCACAATATATTATATTCTCTCAGTTGGAAGGCTATATTCAAGGTGTTGAAAAAAAGTCAATGTCCCTGCATATCTGAGAAAACTGATTCAAATATATCTGCAGTAAATTTGCTGTATGGTGTACCGGTATGGTACAGATCTCTGAGGTATGATCATAACAGACGACAGCTGGAGGGAGTACAAAGGAGGATAGCTCAGAGAATTACATGTGCCTACTCCTCGGTGTTCACAAAGGCTTTTACTTGTGGTCGCCAGAGTGTTTCTGCTGCAGCAGTTGGCTGATTCACGGCTGAAGATAGATGATGATATGAGTAAAGAAGAGACATATCGTGAGGTATTAGAGAAGTGGCAGATAGGGTGGACTGTTTCGTGTAAAAGTAAATACACAAGACGATTAATATGTGAGATTGGACCGTGAATCGGGAGAGAATTTGGCGAGATAAATTACTACTGGCTTACACAGTTCCTAACCGGCCACAGCTCCTTCAGAGCGTACTTGTTTGCAAGACACAGAACAGATAGTACAGAGTGTCGGTACTGCAATGAAACAGAAACATCAGAATACATCATCTTTTCCTGTAGTAGATGGGAGAAGGAAAGATGTGAGTGCACACCAGTAACAGGGCAAATTAATCCTGACAATGTGATGTGAAGCGACCGATTTGCAGCTGTGGCTAATTTTGTCTGTATAGTGTTACAACAGAAAGAAAATGATGAGGCAAGAAGAGTTAGATGACAAGCGAGTTGAATATACAACAGAACCCTGGCAGCCGGGTCAGGTGTCGCAAGGGAGTGAAAGACAGCCCCTCATGCAGTTGCCACTCGTTTGTGTTTACATGCATGGGTGGTAGATGAAGCGAGGGGACTCCAGTAGCCTCTGAGCAAGTTGCAAGTGAAACCAATGTCCAAAAGGAAGGTAAATAGCGATGTAGGGTGTGAATATTAGCTAAAGTGAGTACAGTTGGTAGAAGTCATTATATTATCTAGATTATTGATTAAACTATAGTTAATTAGAGCAAGCAGTGAACTAAAACAGCCCAAGAAGAAACAGTCAGAATAATGTAGCTGTCAGAAGCAGCGTCAAGAGCCAGAAGGTGAGGCGGTGAGGGGCAGCCTTCAGTGGAGTCGCCATCTGTCCACGCTTGTGCAGGTGGGGGCAGCGATGAAGCTACAGGACTGCTAAGCCCCCCTATCTTGTCACCCCCCGGTGTTGTGATATACTTAATTGCAAAACCGGCTCTGGGTGGAAAGGAACAGTGAAACCGGAGTTTTAGTCGGCGATAGGGTGCAGGCATTCATAGGCTCTATAACATCTAGCCGAACCCATGTGAGTCCAACACTCCTCCACCACGTGGGGGTACATAAATGGTATTTCTCCACAACATCGATTAAAAAAAAATATATATATATATACTTAAATATATAAAAAAATGGTAGGCGACATTTAATTTAAATAGGCATACAATTTTTCAAATTCTAAAAAAAAGTTCATAGCCATCAATAGTCAATAGTCATCAAGCCAATGGTTTTTTTAATGGACCCTTTTACTCACCTAGTACAATAGGAATGTGTGCACACCTTGCAGAGCTTGTTCAAGTAAGAACTGAGGCAAGCAACTTTGGATCTTCGTAATGACATTAAGCTAAAATACTACCTATCAGGTAAGAACTTTTGTATTGCACTACTGAGAGGTTTTCATTCTTAAAAGAGTAGCTTGCAGGACAGAATCATTTTTCAGTTACCATATATCTTTGCGAATCATTTTTGACAATAAATATTATAATATTAAAATGTATCAAATAATATCAAAGTATCAAAATGTGTCAGAAGACATAAAATATAGATCTCGACTCGCTGATGAGCATCCTGTTGAGTGTTTACGAACAGAATATCATCATACTGATCTAATAATTATGAGGCACTGGTCAATGAAATGGAATGTCAAATATCACATTGATTTTTAGATTGATATTATTTATATAAATATATATATATATTTAATATAATATGAACTTTGTAAACATTCATTTAGCGCAAAAATTTAAACAATAGTTTTTATGAATTTTAATAGTAAAAATTAAAGATAGAAACAGATATCAATTTGTGCATATGTAAACATAAAATTGCTTTGATAAGATATGTAGTACCTGCTCTGCCAGTATTTCAGAATATATTGATATAATAAAATTCAAGGATGGGAATTTGAACCCAGAAGAGCAAAAAAGAAAAGTTTTTCCCCCATCTCTTTATGGGGATTTGATTAAGATAAAATACTATTAGAAAGTATCTTAGCTATCAAAGTTGAATTAAATTATGTGAAGAAATCTACTTACAAGTTTTCAACAATGGCCTTTTTTTATGTTTTTAGCTTAACATTATTTTATAAATAAATATTACTTTTCCGACAAATATGGCTAGAACAGCTATATTGAAAAGTGAAGTAAAATGATCATGTCAAAGATAGGGTATTGGGTTTTTTTCTGTAAATTTGTACGTTTTAGGGTCAAAAAACACAATATATGTATGTATCGTACAACTTATTCTAAAGTCAAGGCGTTTTAAAAATTTTAATAAAAATACACAGGTTTTTTAATATTTTTTTTTTGTATCGCATTCTGTGAAATGGACAATTATTTTTTAAAACATTATGTTTTTTAGTCAAGTAACCAGAGGCTGGTAAAGCCAATCACATCGTACATACAATAAGAGTGGCAGTAGCTGTATTTGTTGGGCTGCCATGCCATATACTGCCTGCACTTTTGATATTCACATGAAGATTACACACACACACACACACACACCAAAAATCAAGTAGAGGTAAGAAAAATTCTAAAAATAATAAATTACATTTAACTCAATTTGAACCTTTAAACTCAAAATTTAACAGAATTCTTTCTTAGTGCTCACTTACATTGTAAGAAAGACATGTATACAAATTTCCTTAATTTCAAATTAATCTTCATCAGGTATTTTTAGAAGTTTTTTATAAATGACTCTCATGCTATTTTATAATTATAGATATATTTGGATACAGTTTTTAATATTCTTTCACAATTACTTCTAATATACTCTTAACTTAATGAACATCTTAGTAACAATGTCTTAAACTTGTAGTTTTCATTTGTTATGTATTAATAATAGGAAGTCTAAAAAGTAATGAATGTTTTGCACACTATATAGTTTAATGTCCTACATCTCAGGGTATATGAGTTGCAGTGAGTCAGGCCGAATGTTATTTGACAGCTGGCAGTTGAAGCTACTAGATGTGCAAAAAATGTTGCAATTCTTATACTTGGACGTAAGGTATTGTGCTATGAAAATCAGTGGATGTTCAGCAAAACTGATGAGATCTTACAATTTTATTTCGATAAAGATGCAAATGCTGCGCAGAACCGTGAAGAAACTTGTGCTGTTTATGGGCAAGATATGTCATCAAACACAACAGCCAAAAGATTGTTCAGTCGCTTTTGTTTTGGAAATTGTTATGTCCAAGATGCTCCTTGCAGTCGAAGACCAACAACAAAATCACAGAAAAAGTGAGTGATATTCTGGTAAAAGTCTAGCCATGCGAGCCTTCATGACATTGTCAGTGGCCTAACACCCATCACCAAACACTGTTAGTCCAATCAGAGAAAGCTGGTTACAAAAAGAAGCTTGACATTTGAGTACCACATGATCTGACTGAGAAAACTTTACTCAATTGAATTTCTATTTGTGAATCTCTACTGAAACGTAATAAAACTGAGCCATTTCTGAAGCCAGATGATCATCAGTGATGAAAAGTGGATAACCTAAGAACACAATGGTGAAAAAGATTGTGACTGAAGCAAGGAGAAACTCCATAGTCTGTGACAAAGCCCACACTGATGGCCAGGAAGATTATGTTGTGTTAGGTGTAACTGGAAGGCCATCGTGTCTCACAGTCTGGTGCTACCAAGCAGTATGATAGACTCAAACCTGTACTGTTGGCATTTAGTGTGACTGCACTTATCAATAAAAAAAAAAAAAACGGCCAGAATTAGTAAATAGAAAGGATGTCATACACCATACTGATAACCGCCAGAAAGCGACATCTTTAACAACCTATCAACAATTGCAAGAACTTGACTGGGAGATTTTGATGCGTCCATCATATAGCCTGGACCTAGCACCGTTAGCATAGCACTTGTTTCAGTCTCTGCAATAATTCCCTGAATGGTGTTAAATTAGTTTCAAAAAAGGCCTTTGAAAACCTTGTAACTCAATTTTAAGAACGGAAAACTTAGAAGTTCTATAGTGTAGGATTTATGGTGTTGACAGAAAAATGGAAGAAGGTTATCAAAAAATATGGTCCAGGTAGTCTCAAAATGTAATTTTTCAAAAACAATAAATGTATTCTACATTTTGGATTCCAAAGGCTCAGTACTTTTTAGACAACCGGAAATAAAGAAAATACGAATTATGTAATATGCAAGTTATTTCAAAGCTTTATTAACAGAATGTACATATATAACATAAATGGTTCCAAATGATCTTGTTTATAAACTAATTAGTTTAGAGTAGTATATACAATAATGTAAAAAGAAAAAACTAGCCACAAACTGCAAAGATCCTATAACAGAGAAAATTTATACCACTTTGTAACCTAATTTGACTTTTCAGTAAAACTTTCTAGATAAAAATTACAAATGAAATTTTCTAACCCGTATGAATAGAGATGTCTTTTTAAACTATCCCTGTGACAAAATGTTTTCTTACAAAAATTACAAGTAAATTTCTTCTCACCATTATGAACAGAGAGATGTGTTTTTAAATTAGAGCTTTCATTAAAAGTTTTTTTACAAAACTTTCTCATTTGTATTAGTAGAGATATGTGTTTTTAACTTACTGCGTCGAATAAACGTTTTTTTAGAAAAATTATATTTTAAGTTTTTTTTTACAACATGAATAGATAAGTGTGACTATAATATAGATCTCCGAGTGAAAGACTCCTGACAAAGAACACATGTGTGAATAGGAAGATGAAAAGATATAACATTCCTTTCTTTAACACGTTTTTCTGTAATTTGCAAGCACTTTTTTTAAAAGAAAAACTGTTAAAATCATCATATTCTTCATCGATGACATTATCACAAATGCAATTATATTTTAATTTATTGCAAACCACACAATTTGATGTCTGTAAACTACTTTCAGTAATTCTTTCCTCCACATCATCGATAATTTCTTCAATAAGATAAAAAAAAAAATTTAACTGTTAAGTTAAAAATCTATCGGAATTGACAAATCTACAAATTGACAACTTTATACTTTAATATTAAATATCTTATGTTCATATTTAAGGAAGCACAATATATTTGTTTCAAAGTAGCAAAAATAGAAATTTCATTAGTACAAACAGTTAAAATATAAGGAACAAAATTTAACAATCCCCAAACTACATGCTACATAGCATACAAACTAAAACTGGTCTGACAACAGACAATTTTATAATGGCAAATAAAAATAAAAAATTACTGTAGTTTAGTTCTGTTAATATTAACTGAAAATAGAAACCTGGCAATAAGTGTAAATATTTTCCAAACTCATCCCCAGATAAAGATATTGGTCATTACATTTGTTCTTAAAAAATCAAACAAGAGTAATAAGATCGGTTTATCATTTTTATTAGATTTTCATCCGCTGGAAGAACTGAATGAAATGAAAAATAAGAGAAAATAGGTTTAGTACTGGATGGGTGAATCAAGTTAATAATGAAAGAGTCATATACTGAAGATCCAAAATTATATTAATTGATCATGAAAATGGGGCGTGAAATGTTAGAAGTCAAAAAGGTTGGTAAGTTAGAAAACTAAAGAGGGAAATGGATAGGATAAATGTAGATGTAGTAGGAATTAGCGAGGTTCGATGGGAAAAACGACGTCTGGTCTGGTGATTTTAGAATAATTGACTCAGCTTCAAATAATGGGCAAGCAGGAGTAGGTTTCGTAATGAACAAGAAGATAGGGAAGAGAGTAGAGTATTTCAAAATGCAAAGCGATAGAATCATTGTAATAAGGATAAAATCAAAACTTAAACCGACAACGATTGTTAATGTCTATATGCCTACAAGCGCCCATGATGATGATGATGATGATGATGTAGTGTATATGAAGAAAGGAAAAGGCAAGGAAGGAAACATAGTTGGTGAATACGGGCTGGGCAAAAGGAATGAAAGAGGGGACTGACTTATAGAGTTTTGCACAAAGTATAATTTAGTAACTGCCAACATTCAGTTTAAAAATCATAGTAGAAGAAAATACACATGGAAAAAGCCAGACGATACTGCAAGGTATCAGATAGAAAATATCATGGTTAAGCAAAGATTTAAAAATCAACTCGCTAACTGCAAAACTTACCCTGGAGCAGACATTGATAACGACCATAATTTAGTGATAATGAAATGTAGATTGGGGTTTAAAAGCCTGAAGAAAAGGTGTCAGATGAATCGGTGGAATTTAGAGAAGGTTGAGGAAGAGGAGGTAAAGAATTTTTGAAAAGGACATCGCAAGAGGTCTCAGTAAAAAATATAAGGCAGGAAATGTAGAATAATGGGTAAACTTGAATAGGAAATTCTTAAATCAGCAGAAGCTGAACTTAGGTGGAAAAAGAGAACTGGTAAAAATCCTTGGGTTTTAGACGATATATTGCAACTGATGGATGAACGTAGAAAATATAAGAATGCTAGTGATGAAGAAAGTAAAAGGAACTATCGACAATTAAGAAATACAACAAACAGTAAGTGCAAACTAGCGAAAGAAGAGTGGATTAAACAAACGTGTTCAGAAGTGGAAAGAGAAACGAACATGGTAAAATAGATGGAGCATACAGGAAAGTTAAGGAAAATTTTGGGGTACAAAAATTAAAATCCAATAATGTGTTAAACAAAGATGGTACACAAATTTATAATACGAAAGGTAAAGTCGATAGGTGAGTGGAATATATCGAAGAGTTATACAGCGGAAAATGGTGTTATGGATTATACAAACTGGTGTGTAATATTTATGAAAAAGGGGAATTTCCGTCAGACTTCAAAAAAAGTGTTATAGTCATGATACCAAAGAAAGCAGGGGCAGATAAATGTGAAGAATACAGAACAATTAGTTTAACTAGTCATGCATCAAAAATCTTAACTAGAATTCTATACAGAAGAATTGAGAGGAGAGTGGAAGAAGTGTTAGGAGAAGACCGATTTGGTTTCAGGAAAAGTATAGGGACAAGGGATGCAATTTTAGGCCTCAGATTAATAGTAGAAGAAAGATTAAAGATAAAGAAACCAACATACTTGGGATTTATAGACCTAGAAAAGCCATTCGATAACGTAGACTGGAATAAAATGTTCAGCATTTTAAAAAAATTAGGGTTCAAATACAGAGATAGAAGAACAATTGCTAACATGTACAGGAACCAAACAGCAACAGTAATAATCGAAGAATATAAGAAAGGGAGTCCGACAAGGATGTTCCCTATCCCCGTTACTTTTTAATCTTTACATGGAACTAGCAGTTAATGATGTTAAAGAACAATTTAGATTCAGAGTAACAGTACAAGGTGAAAAGATAAAGATGCTACGATTTGCTGATGGTATAGTAATTCTAGCCGAAAGTAAAAATGATTTAGAAGAAACAATCAAAGGCATAGATGAAGTCCTACACAAGAACTATCGCATGAAAATAAACAACTACAAAACAAAAGTAATGAAATGTATTAGAAATAACAAAGATGGACCAATGAATGTGAAAATAGGAGGAGAAAAGATTATGGAGGTATAAGAATTTTGTTATTTGGGAGGTAGAATTACTAAAGATGGATGAAGCAGGAGCGATATAAAATGCCGAATAGCACAAGCGAAATGAGCCTTCAGTCAGAAATATAATTTGTTAACATCAAAAATTAATTTAAATGTCAGGAAAAAATTTTTGAAAGTATATGTTTGGAGCGTCGCTTTATATGGAAGTGAAGCTTGGACAATCGGAGTATCTGAGAAGAAAAGATTAGAAGCTTTTGAAATGTGGTGCTATAGGACAATGTTAAAAATCAGATGGGTGGATAAAGTGACAAATGAAGAGGTATTGCGGCAAATAGATGAAGAAAGAAGCATTTGGAAAAATATAGTTAAAAGAAGAGACAGACTTATAGGCCACATACTAAGGCATCCTGGAATAGTCGCTTGGCCTGGAATAGACCAATTTGGTTTCAGGAAAAGTATAGGGACAAGGGAAGCAATTTTAGGATGAAAGAAGAACAGGATGAAAGGGGAGAAACAATACTGAGATCTGAATTTAAGAAAGCATTAAAAGATTTGAATGGCACAAAGGCTACTGGAATAGGCTATTTACCGGTAGAATTACTGCGCAGTGCAGGTGAGGAAGCGATTGATAGATTATACAAACTGGTGTGTAATATTTATGCAAAAGGGGAAGTTCCGTCAGACTTCAAAAAAAGTGTTATAGTCATGATACCAAAGAAACCAGGAGCAGATAAATGTGAAGAATACAGAACAATTAGCTTAACTGGTTATGCACCAAAAATCTTAACAAGAATTCTGTACAGAAGAATTGAGAGGAGAGTGGAAGAAGTGTTAGAAGACCAGTTGGTTTCAGGAAAAGTATAGGGACAAGTGACGTAATTTTAGGCTTCAGATTACTAGTAGAAGAAGATTAAAGAAAAATAAACCAACATACTTGGAATTTATAGACCTAAAAAAGCCATTCGATAATGTAGACTGGAATAAAATGTTCCGCAATTTAAAAAATTTGGGTTCAAATACAGATAGAAGAATGACTGCTAACATTTACAGGAACCAAACAGCAACAATGATAATGGAAGAACATAAGAAATAAGCTTTAATAAGAAAGGGAGTCAGACAAGGATGTTCCCTATCCCCGTTACTTTTTAATCTTTACATAAAACTAGCAATTAATGATGTTAAAGAACAATTTAGATCCGGAGTAGCAGTACAAGGTGAAAATATAAAGATGCTATGATTTGTTGATGATATAGTAATTCTAGCTCAGAATAAAAAGGATTTAGAAGAAACAATGAACGGCACGGATGAAGTCCTATGCAAGAACTACCACAAGAAAATAAACAACAAAACGAAAGAAATGAAATGTAGTAGAAATAACGAAGATGGACCACCGAATGTGAAAATAGGAGGAGAAAAGATTATGGAGGTAGAAGAATTTTGTTATTTGGAAAGTAGAATTACAAAGATTGACAAAGCAGGAGCGACATAAAATGCCGAATGTTAGTCACCTTTGTTTAAGGCATGAGGCATCTGCTCACTGTATTTTATTTGTTACGTATTGTTAACACAATTGTATTGTGTTAACAATACACACGTATTGTTAGACACAATTAATGCTGCTTACTACAGCTAGCTGTTGAACGAGGTGAGGGCTGCATATCGCCAGGCTCCAGACTCCAGTTCTAACGGTCTCAAAACTAGAAGAAATGCACGGGACTTAACTTGATCTTCCTCCCTACAGCCCGGACCTATCGCCCTGCGATTTTCATTTGTTTGGGTCGCTAAAAGAAGCTCTAGGAGGGCAACGACTTGAAAATGACGAGGCCATGGAGGGCTGACTCCTGACATAATCAGTTTCATTCTACGATAAAAAACCTTCGCTGGAAAAAATGAAATTCTAAAGCAGAAAACTAATAAAAAAAAATTATATTTGCCCTTTATTTTTCAACAAATACATTTTTTTAAAAGATAAAATCCTGTTTATATTTGATTTACTAAAATACCTTGTATTTTTATTTCGTTTTTTTATTAATCATACTGTTATAATGACATGAACTCGTGGCTAGTGCTCAAGGTTTCTTTTGCTACTTGCATCAAGGATAAATATGTTGAATAAAATGGTATGTTTTTTTTCAACTGACAAAAATTATTACACATTAACTGTGAATCTAGTTACAATAAGTCATCGAATCAATGTTTATATTTTCATCATTCAATCAATGGACATTCTAGACACCATCAGAAGTAAAATAATAAGGGCATATGGAAAGCCATAAATAATATTGTAGGAACTAAGACAAAAAAAAAACACAACCTCAATGTATCTTTAACAAGTACAAAAGGGATATTACAGATAAAGCAGACATTGCCAGTGTATTTAGCGAGTATTTTACAATATTATCAGAAAAATTAACACCTCAAGCTTACGGCAACATGTCATAATTATGTAGTTGGTGATACGATAAAACCTATGTGGATCTTTTTTATATCTCTGACCAGTAAAGAGGAGATTGAAAGGGTTATTCTCTCCTTGACATGTAAAAAAATCAAGGGAACATGATAATATATACATTGAATTCTATAAAAAAAAAAAAAGGAGTTAAAAATGTACATATATTGAAATTTATCATTAATAAAAGTTTTGAATCTGGTATTTTCCTGCAAGTATCCAAAAGGTCGATTATGAGGTTTTAAAAAAGGAGATTCAAGAGAAGCGGAAAATTACCAACCAATACCTTTGGTCCCTGTCCTGTCTATAGAACAAATCACAAAAGAAAGATAGGTTAATTTTCTCAATAAAAACAATTATTTTAGTAGTCAATTTGGATTCATAAACAATAAAAGCGCTGAATTGATACTAAGTGAATTATTTAAAGACGTATTCAGCAGCATAAATATGGGGAAACAATTTTCAGTTTTGTCCTTAGATAAACAAAAAGCATTTGATATAGTTACACACAAAATCCTCCTACTATAATGTAAAAAATAAAATAAAGTATACACTACAAGTACAGATGAAGAAAATTCACATATCCTGCCTCTTCTTTGTATTCAAAGAAGTTTCGAAAATCATTTGTCTATTTAGGATCTAAGATATATAACATCTTAGACAAAAGTAAACAGCGTATAACTGTTGAAAATATCGTCATTAAACAGGTGAACAAATAAGTTGCCAGTACTCAGGACACCAGTGCTGTTTTCTAAATTTGAATGAATAAAATTAACATAGAACAAATCAAATTTGGACAGCATTCAAAATTTATAAAATGAACAAAGGTTTTGTACTACTGTTGTGAATCAAACCATTAATGAACCACACACCACTTTATATGTAATATTTAATAATATGTAACTGGACTCGATAGATCAAACATTAGATTAATTAAATTTAGATTAGGCAAATATTTTAAGCATTAATACACTAATTCATGTATTAATACTTTTGGCACTAGATCTTTTATGTCGCTTTAGGTATTGCAGAGAATGAACTTTGCATAATTTGCAAATTTGTCATTGGAATAAATTTAAATCCGATTTACAGTAATAATTTTATATTAAGAAATATATTATATGAATTTTAAACTGTACTATAGTTTTTCCAAAATAATTTTATCAATCATTAAAATACATGCATTTTAATGAATTATGATATTGCACAATATACTTATACAATATATTTTTTATGGTTAAAAAAAGAGAAATTTTGGGAAGAGATTAGAAAAAAATGCCCACATTTTACCAGAAAATCATTGCAGTTCATTCATTAATAATACAATTATTTTTGTAGTGCTTTGTATCAGATTAAAGGTTATAATAAAATTTGAATAAAGTAATATAATACACTGTATTCTAAATCTTAACTATCATTATACACAGAATAAAATAACAGAGGTAATATTAAATGAAAATCCTTACATAAGTAAAAAAAGTATCTTCACATAACCCGTTTACAAGCTGTTATTTACACACTTTGCACGAAACTACGTATTATATATCGATTTATCGATGATATATATCGATAAACGTTACTTGCGCACGAGGTGGCCAACAAGTTTATTAATAAATTACGTTTTTCAAATAAGTTAAATGAATATAAAAGTTAAAGCGGTGGTGTGCGTGTACAATCTGTTCATTCTTAGGAGATAAGAAATAAACTGGGAGTGTGATAATGCATGTACGTACAGCACACCACTGTACGCGCCGAGCTGTTGTAACTATCGGATGTTATAAACAATACATCACTGACTTCAGAAAAAGGTATAAATGCCCTTATTCCATACTGGATATTTTTAATTGTTGTAATGCGTTTAAGAACTTTTTTTTGTGAGCTTGACTGTGTATGTATATTCGTTTATTGTGAGAGTTGGTAGTGCGATTAGTCTGTATGTGTGTGCATTCGAATAGTTCATCGATATGACTGATAATTCAGGAACATCGTTTAATAAGCACAGAAAAGGGAAATATTTGCAAATTGGTGGAAAAAAAATAGTTTTAAATGTATTCAATTAGCTGCTGGAAAAAATCCTACGTTGAATAAAAAGGAAGTAGTGAAACTTACTTCTGAATTAACTGGTGTGTCAGTTAGTAGTATTAATAGATTACAGACTGAAATAAATAAAGAAGAAAAGGTAGAAACTCCTGTTAAAAAAATAAAAATGTGGAAAACCTATGCCAGGAAAATGGGATGAATTTGACAAAAATGTAATAAGATTGACTGTACATAATTTATTTTTTCGAAATGAAATACCAACCACAAAAAAATTGCTGGCTGTGATAAACTGTGACAAGACTTTACCAAAGATTAGACACACTAGTTTATACAAATTACTGTCGTCTATGGATTTTAAATTTATTAAAAGAAATAAAAAAAGTGTAATTGTTTGAATGAGAAGAGGTCATAATTTTTGGCGTAATTATTTTTAAAAAATAGAAAATTATAGAAAAACCGGTAGAAATATATTTTTCTTGGATTTGAAGTGGGTAAATGAAGGCCACACCACTTCAGGAATTTGGTGTGATACAACAGCTACATCAGTAAAAACAGCAATTTTGTCTGGATTAAGCAGGGACCAGCAACCTCCAAAAAATAAAGGAAAGCGATTAACAGTAGTACATATTGGCAATGAGTATGGAATTTTAGAGGGGGGATTACTCACTTTTGAATCCAAAAAATCTGGAGACTACCACGATGATATGAACAGGGATATTTTTAGGAACTGGTTTGAAAAAGTATTGTTGTTATTACCCAAAAATAGTATTGTTGTAATGGACAATGCTCCATACCATAGTGTGAAACTGGAAAATATTCTAAACAGTTTGTGGAAATTTTGTAGAAACAAGAAATTGCTTTATGGCTGCAACCAAAAAATATCCACTTTGGAGAAAATAGTTTAAAAGCACAACTCCTTGAACTTGTAAAACACAATCGTGACAAATTTAATAAATTTTTAATTGATGAATTGGCTAAATCAAAAGGTCATACAGTGTTAAGGCTTCTCCCTTATCACTGTAACCTTAGTCCGATTGAGTTAGTGTGGAGCCAAGTAAAAGGCTTTGTTATCCAAAATAATATTCATTTACTGTAATCGATCCTAAAACCTTCCTATCTTTCTTTTCAATCTTATCTATAGTGAACTTCTTTCTTTTTTATAAACATTTTACAGCATATATTGCTTCCCGTTTAACCACATAATAATGTCTTATTTTGACACGAAGTATTATGTTTTTTATTACGTATATTTTTTATATGCTGTTTTTTCTTGCTCTTTCCTTTAGAGATCCTATAAGTAATTTAAATATATCAACTCTTATAATTTTTCCATATTTTTCTTTCATCTCCCAGGTGTCTTCTCCATCTTTAATCATAATTTCTTTCTTTTCAAAAGAAATTTGTAATCCGACTTAATTGCCTACTTCCTTTAATAGTTTTGTCTGTATTTTTTTTATCTCTTTGCCTTCTGAAAGAATCAAAATATGTCATCTGCACTAAGCTGTTTCTATATTATATTTTAATCTTCTCGTTAAATTCAGTATTGTTGTACACCTTTATTTATGAACATACATAACAAAATGAGTGAGGTCTTTCATTCACACTGTTCGTAAACTTAAATAAGGAATTAATGATTAATGTGATGTGTGTAAAATCCATGGAAGCAATCAAATATGAAATAAATTAAATTAAACACATATCAATTAGGAACTTACCGAGGTTGAAGAATAAAACTGGCACAATGAATTCATATTCTATTAAGGAATTTGAATAAAGAATTGAATGCAGTTGTTTCAAACATTCAAAATCAGAACTCTACTATGGTGTATTATTATTTTAAAAAATCATTGTTTAAAAAGATTACTGGTTAAATTAATATAGTATTTATAATGTACTAGTCTACAATATATTAAGTTACTATGTTTGGAAATTTCAGCATTCAAAATACAATGTCCAAATGACGTTTCTTTTTCATCAGTTCATTTAACACATCTTCTGCAGTTGAAGTGTAGTTTCTATGTATATTGACGAGTTCTAATTCATTCAAACATATATTTTCAGAAGAAGGAAAGGCGGCGAACTGGATCTTATATCGATAGATTTTGTTACTCCGACAGTGAGAAATTAGAGGATGGGTTTGACCCCTCCCCTAAAAGTTTACGTACTTTTTATTATAATATACTGTAAATTTACACATATATTCGAGTACCTGTTTAAAAATCCATCGTATTCTCTCCTCTAATTTCTCAATGATGGATTTTAAAACAGGTACTCGAATATATGTGTAAATTTACAGTATATTATAATAAAAAGTACGTAAACTTTCAGGGGGGAGGGTCAAACCCAGTACGCTCTCCCCCTTGCGTATGCCCTGTATTGACATAAGCCCTCATTTGCTTTGTTTTTTTTCTGGATGCTCCTTTGTGATTTTCAACAAAAAGATTATTTCTCAGGAACGAGTAAACATACTCTTAACTAAATTTGACAAATCTACGACTAGAGCCTTGTACAACAAAATAAAAAATTTTAAAAACATCGCCTTCAAAAATTTCAAAATGCCGGCCGTCCTAATTTTTTAATCAGTATCTTTGTAATTGTTTGTTTGATCAAATTTTTACTTAATTAAGCATTCTATTTTGAACAACTGACATTTTATTGTAAAAGTCTGTTGACAAACAATCGAGTTATTGCAGACAATTAATCCGGCAGTACACTCGCGCACCGTAATGCACCGGATAATTTTTGCCTGTTTTTATTTCCTCCACTAAATGTAATAAAAATTATCACCTTGCATTACGGTGCAATAATATACTTGTATCATCATGTATGAGTTCGTAATTAAAAAAGAAAAATTACTAGATATTTACAGTTTTATAAAATTAATCGGCGCAGCAAAGATAACTCAATGTCCCTCAATATAGGTACAACTGACAAACACCATATATTGGGCTTTTACAATGATTTTCTATTCAAAAACAAAGTCCTCAAATTATCCGTGAAAATTAAGTCATCTCTTCGTGCACGTGTTTTATAATTGCAGTACAATAATAAATATGATCCACACATATATTTTATGAGACCGTACCCTGGGTAACGTATTAACGATGACAAACGATAATTTAGTAGTCGTCAGAAGAGTCGAAAATGTTTTTGCAATACTGACCTAAAAATTTAGTATATATAATTGCTGATTTAAATCTAAATAAAAAAATGTCAAGAATAAACTTAATAAACTAATAAAAGCGATAATATTATACACAAAAGTATCTAAAAAAATTTTGCTCTTGCTGGGAAGTAATACATCACAAAATGCTTTAAGATAAATCATAAATGAAAATACAAATTATAAGATACAAAATTGATTGTTCATATTAATTAATATCTGTTTTCCAAAATAATCTTTCATGTAAGCATTGAGAGAAATAATCATTATACTTTTTACTAAATTTAGCAGTATTATTAAAGCTAACGGGTAATAATTTTGGTTGTTTACAATATTAAAGCAATACAGATGTGTTTTTTTTATTATTGATATATGCATTAAAAAGCATTTCATCTGTGTAAAAATAAAGTGGATTACACTCTTTTTGCATTGCATTTTAAGGTACAAGAATTGAAAAATTTACATCTGCAAACTGAACTGGAATTTTTAATTTGTACATGCCAGGCTGAATCTTTTTGTATGTCTTTCTTTTGTTTGTGTATACAGTATCTCTTTTCAGCTGCCAACCATTGCAAGCATTGCCAATATCCATTTTCTTTGGTAATGGGGTTCCATGTTTTAGATTTTCTAGCGAGATCTTTCAATATATTCATCGCAAACATTTGCAAGGCTTCTTTGAAAATGTCTACACTGCTATGCAGAAAATGCATCTTTAAAGACTTATTGCACGTCATATTTCTATATGCCTCAATCATATTGTAAATTATTTCCTTGTAATTAGGTGCTTTGTGTTATCCAAGAAAGTTATTAACAACAGATTTGAATGTTTTCCAAGCTTCCAATTCTGTTCCCTGAAGCAACGCATCAAAATGTATGTCTTTCATTAGATCTCGTATCTGGGGCCCAACGGAGATTACATTCCTTGATTTTGATATCACTAATTTTAGGAATCTCCCACAGGTACTGGAATCCCTTTTGCTTTTGATTCATGATCTTTATATAATTTTTCATCAAACTAAGTATGATATGTAGCAGAGGGACGAGTGTTTTAAGTGGATGTGCAAATGGTTCATGTAAAATGTTCTTTGTTCCAGGTACAAAGTGTTCATACACAAACCATTCTTTCACAGTGTAATGTAACGTTTTTTTTTGTTCTGCTATCAACCTCACATAGGAAACACTTATGCTTTGTATAACCAAACTGCATTCTGGCAAGCAGTGCTGTAACTTTTAAGTCACCACATATCTTCCATCAGTAAGTACTATAAATCACAAAATCAAGTAAATGTTTTTCATCGTCCCTTACAACTCCATCATATTTATAGCATAGAAATCAGGTACAATTGGAAACAAATTTCATGTATAAAGTAGAATTCCTTTCAAAATTGCCTTGGAAGCATCAATTAACAGTCGCCATCGTTCTGGTTTATGTTCACTTCTCAGATATTTCATAACTCCATCATAACAATTGTGGTAAACTGATGTTTTGACGCCATTAAAAACAGATAGTAGATGCCATTACTGTAGTCTGGAAGCTAGGAGCTCTGCTTTCTTTCAGTCCATCTGAGACACATTAGGTGGGTGGCAAATAGTTGCTCAGTATTTTCAGTAATCTGTTTGTAAATTATCTGATCCTTCACTTTTAAGATTATCTTCAGTCGGCCTTTTTGGAATAGGTATTGACCTTTTCATCAGGTGATACAGGTCTCAAAGTTGATGAAATATTGGGGTATGTGATGTTTTTTGTTTTAGATGTACGATCAGCAACCTGTGTGAGACAAAAGTAACACTCTGAAATGTGATCATGGGGTTGCCTCCAAATCAGAGGGACAGTAAAAGGCAATGAGATTTATTTTCCAGCAAGCCAAGCTCCAAGGTCAGTTGCAGAAGTTGAACACATATGTGGAGTCCATGGTTTGTCTTTGTCTGTCTCTAACTGGACTGCCAAAATTAAGTTTATAACCTTTCTTAATTAATGAAGTTATTGTCCTCCTAAATTGTCAACAAATATAACAAAAAACATTACTGTTACTGGTATGAATTCATACAGGTATGAATTACAACAAAAAACCTATAAAAAAGTATTTCTTGAAAATTGAGGGTGAATAGAATTTAAGGATTTTTACCATTTAGCAGTTACATTTTAATTATTTCAGTGGCAGTATTTCAGAAAGCAAAATCATTGTTCTACAGTGCTATCAATACGAAAAATTGATCAATATAAAGTTGGTTAATAAACACAACATTTTATTTAAAGTAATAATCGTTTTTACTAATTAATGAGTCCTAACAAACTTCTAGTAGTTGTAAAAATAATTTTAGTTACAAGTGAATATAAAAATATATTTTATTAATAATAACAATATTAAGCCATTTTCTTTAAATAGCATTATCAATCTATTTTACACACAAAATTACAAGAGGATATTTACTTTTATGGCCACTAAAGTAGATATTTCTTATTTAACAAATAATTTAATAATGTTTCAGAAAGTTAAGCAAAACAAACCATTAATTGTATGGGTTTTACTAAAATTTAGCTACATTGAAGTAGTAGTATCTTGTTGTTCCTCTGAAATCAATATCTACAATAAAAAATAAAATAAATCAACAATATCAGTTGTTACCCAAATTGTAATCATAACATAACAGAATAATTATTTCAAATAAAATCTAAAATGAAGCAAGCAATAAATTAACAATTTGTTTATTATATAAATATTTAGTAATAAAATACATAATGTCATAATTAAGAAAAACACATTCACATAATTGATCAGAATGTTCAACACTACAATTATTCAAATCAGCTTCATATTGGTTAGGATTATACGATTTAATAGTTCTATTTGATATAATTAAACTCTCTAAAGCATTTATTAATTGCCTTTTACTTAAATCGATCTTACATTTCTTTAATTTCATAATAATTATATCACAATAAATTGGAAATAGTTGTTTAATTTGCTCATCGTTATAAACACAAAAATTATCAGATTCTGATATTGGATTCATCTCATATTTAGATAATTTACAACAAAATTTAAAAAATGATAAATTATCTACTATGTTTATAGATTGCATCTTTATTAATTCAGCATTACAAAAATTAATAAAATTAGTATATTGCAATTTTACTTCAGTGTATCTATCCAACTCTTCAGGAAGAACTAAAAGTAAATGTTTTATAAATGATTTAGCTGCATCATGAGGAAAGCCACCAATATCTAATAATACTTGATGGCATGTTGCTTCTCCATTATTATTTCTTGCAGCAACATCAGCATTACCATATATAACTAATGCATTTATAAGTTCGGGACAGTTAGTGTAATGAAGTAGTGTATTCGATTCACAATCAACCAATTTTGCAAAAAAACGTTTTTCTAAAACTGTTTTTATCATTTTAACTGATGTTTTTTTATGTATATCCATAAATAATGATCTATAGAAATCGAAATAGTTTATATCTAAGACAATACAATAAAATATTTTTTCAGCATAAATCAATTGACGACTTGAAATGTATTGAAAATTAGTTGGAAAATTAGTTTATTATCTTTCTTTACTAAATCTGAATGATCAAAGATAAGCAAAATGGCAAGTTCAACATGACGAGAATATAATCGAGATAAAAATGATGTATGAAATACATCATCATTCTCATTAGTATCTTCTTTAACATATAAAAGTTCAATTAAAATCTTAATATCTGAAAAATTATTACAAACAAAAATTAAAGATGTTTGACGAAGTATTGTCCGATTTTTATGAACACTCGCTCCACTATCTAATAGTAAAACCAGAATATCGTCATTATCATTGTCCCTTTGAAATGCATGGCATAAAGCTGTACGACCATCTTTATCTAAAGCATCTATATAGGCACCATTTTCAATTAATGTAGACATAATTTCTGTTTTAATACTTTTTTTACCATACTGAACATGTTTATCAAATAATATGACATACATTATTGGCGTTATACATCAGCACCTTTCTGAATCACAAAACTCACATGCTCTTTATTATTATTAACATTTTTTAATATATACAATAAAAGTGTATTATTATTTTCATTATGAATGTTTATATTCACACCATTATCAATAAGTATTTGTATTACTTCTTTAAACATACGGGAATGAACAGCATGCTTTAAAGGTGTTAATCCATTGTTATCAACTACATTCACATCAGCTCCATATTCTATGAGTTTAATAATAACATCCATATCACACTCATACATTATAGCATAAATTAGAGGTGAATATCCTTTGTTATCTGCCGCATTAATGTCGGCTCCATTATGTATGATATTAAAAATAATATTTTTGTTCATATTTAACTCTATTGCAAACATTAAAAATGTTTTACCATATTCATTTTTCTTATCATTGTTTCCAGTTTGAATAATTTCTGCAATAAATTTATCATTGCTTTTCTTCACAACTTCTACATCGAACCAAAAATGATCATACCAATTATTTATTTTACTAAAATCAGCACCTTTTTTAATAAGTAAATTAATTACATCTTGATCATTATGATATATAACAGCATAAAGTAAAATTGTTCTGCAAGATTTATCTACTGCATTTACATCGGCTCCTGCATTAATCAATCCACCAATAATTTCATTACTGTTATTCTTAATTGCATACATTAAAGGTGTAACTCCAACAAAATCACATTTATTAACATTTGCACCTATATTTATCAATTTATTGATTATTTCTACCGTATAATTGTTATTTATTGCATATACTAAAGGTGTTAATCCGTATCTATCAATCGCATTAACATCTGCACCGTTATCAATAAGTGCTGATATAATTTCCTTATCTCTATTAAGCTTTAAAGCTATTAATAATGCTTTATCATTTACATCAAGGTTAAGGTATCTCATTTCATTAACGTTTACACCATTATTAATGATTTCTGTAATACAATCAACACAACTATTATGATTCAGTGCCAAATATAAAAGACGATTACATATTTTATTCATTGTGTTTATAGTGAATTGATTATAATTTAGTACATGTAAAAACTGTTTAATTCTACTTGTTTTAGACACTACATTAGTTAGGAAGGTATCACAAATAGCTTCCTGAGCTTTCATCAATGTATAATCCTCTCTTTATAAGTTCCAACCACAAATCTTCATCTGCATTCAGTGGAAATTTCATGAAAGGTTTTTCCCCGGAATAATTCTGACCATTGGTATCTGCACCTGAATCTATCAACAATTTAATCACTTCGATATCACCGCTACAAAAATTACTTACTGCTATATGTAATATTGAGTTTCCTAAACGGTCACATATTTCATTAACATTTGCCCCCATTTCTAATATTTCTTTTATGAAATTAACATCTCTTTTACTCTTTATAGATTGTAATAATGGTGAAACATGTCTTACATCTGTATGATTAATATTTCCACCTCTATCAATCAATCGTTGTATCATTTTGATATCCATACCAAGCCTTATAGCAGCAGTAATAATTGATGGTAAATTATTGGTAATGTCAAAAATATTTTTAACATCAAAATAATCTAATAAAATTATCAACATTTCTTTACTTTTTGTCTTATAAAATAAATAATATAATTTAAAATTTGTCATTATCATTTTGATTTCATTCGTATTCCTTTCCAATATTTCAACAACTTTAACGACATCGTCATAAACGATTACTTCAACAATATTATCGTAACAGTTTGTTATGTTATATTTTGAAGGACCTGGAAACATCTTTAATATTCTTTCGAAAACTTTTGAAACTTCTTTACTTCTGATTTGATTTTACTAAAGATTTTTCAATCTAAAAAATGAAATTAAAAATATTTATAATTCAAATTTATTCTATGTACGATTTAAAACTAAAAATTGTTTATTATAAAATATTTCATTTTTTTCTCCAAGTATATGCAAAAAATCCCACTGTTACAATTAAAATATAACAATAGAATAAGTAATGTTAGATAATACAACGTAAATCATTCATATTGTTAAATATTTTTTGAAAGTAAATAAACAGAATATAAATTTATTTTTATTATCAAATCAGTGCAATGTTGATCACAAAAGTATGATGATGACTAATAGAGCACCAAATACCCCGGGAAAAATAAACATAGTAATTATTACATCTTATATTATTGTATTTCTATATATGCTGCATCACATGAACTTTTGTGGAGTCTCCTAAGGTTGGACAACTAAATTTCTTCATAATATTTGTAACACACTGTTGATACATTATTAGTAATCAACATATCGATGGCATGAGTGAAGTGTAGGACATATTCAATTCTGTACAAGGTTTCCAATCATTCCGTCTTAGCAAGTGCTTTTTTATTGTGTGGGCTATTAAGGACTTTACGTGGATCTAAATCACTTAAAGTTAAACCATCCAAGCTTCTGACTTAGAGCAATATAAACTTGTCCTTTTGCAAATACTTTTTTACCTAAATCTACTACAGCTCCATTTCATGTTGTACCTTGCAATTTGTGCACTGCTGCAGCCAAACTTAAAATTAAAGGTAACATACGTCTTTCTACAGCTCCGTACCATTTAGTAGCTTCAAACATTGTACTTAACTACTGTAATAGGTACAAAACCATCTTTATCTTTCGTTTTTTTACTTATTGGTTCGTCATTGAATTTATTAACACAGCTTTTGGTAACTCACCCCTTTCCAGTTGGTCCCTTCGTACGGCAGGCCATTTGAATTATTTCAAAATTCCCATAGAGCTGCTAAGTAAACCACCAGAACTTAATATATTACACTGTAACATAACTTATGAACGCTCTGTACTTGTACGTTATACAACAGGTCACCACAATTATTTATGTCTATCGGAATAACATTCCCAGGGGAGTTTTCCCAATTTTACAGCTTCTTGTGATTCATCAATAGCATTTTAATCAGACATAGAAAATTATAAAATAAAATTGAACCGACATCAAAGTACACTAGAATGAAGAAGAAATTTTATTCAAATACTTAATTAATTCCTTAAATACTTTTTTGAACTGGGGTCAAAATATATGATCATACTTATGTGGTACTTCAATGGACTTATAGATTGATGGTCCTGTATATGAAAATATATAATAATCACAAACAGAAAAGTAGACTTCTTACTTTTTAGCAGATTTTAATAGCGATTCCAATTTTTAAAAATAATTGTTTTCACATTATAACTACATTAACAACCAATGCCAGGGAAGTATAAAAACCTTGTTGTTACTTTTTTTATTTATAATTACGTTTAATAAAATTGGACAAGGATATGCTTAATTTTCTAGACTGAACATTTACAGTAATGGGTTTGAAAATCAAACCAACATACTTGCCATTTATAGATCTAGAAAAGGCATTCGATAACGTAGACTGGAATGAAATGTTCAGCATTTAAAAAAAATTATGGTTCAAATACAGAGATAGAAGAACAATTGCTAACATGTACAGGAACCAAACAGCAACAGTAATAATTGAAGAACATAAGAAAGAAGCCGTAATAAGAAAGGGAGTCTGACAAGGATTTTCCCTATACCGGTTACATTTTAATCTTTACATGAAACTAGCAGTTAATGATGTTAAAGAAAAATTTAGATTCGGAGTAACAGTACAAGGTGAAAAGATAAAGATGCTACGATTTGCTGATGATATAGTAATTCTAGCCGAGAGTAAAAAGGATTTAGGTGAAAAGATAAAGATGCTATGATTTGCTGATGATATAGTAATTCTAGCCGAGAGTAAAAAGGATTTAGAAGAAACAATGAATGGCATAGATGAAGTCCTACGCAAGAACTATGGCATGAAAATAAACAAGTACAAAACAAAAGTAATGAAATGTATTAGAAATAACAAAGATGGACCAATGAATGTGAAAATAGGAGGAGAAAAGATTATGGAGGTAGAAGAATTTTGTTATTTGGGAAGTAGAATTACTAAAGATGGACAAAGCAGGAGTGATATAAAATGCCGAATAGCACAAGCGAAACGAGCCTTCAGTCACAAATATTATTTGTTTACATCAAAAATTAATTTAAATGTCAGGAAAAAATTTTTGAAAGCATAGGTTTGGAGTGTCGTTTTATATGGAAGTAAAGCTTGGACAATCGAAGTATCTGAGAAGAAAAGATTAGAAGCTTTTGAAATCTGGTGCTATAGGAGAATGTTAAAAATCAAATGGGTGGATAAAGTGACAAATGAAGAGGTGTTGCGGCAAATAGATGATGAAAGAAGCATTTGGAAAAATATAGTTAAAAGAAGAGACAGACTTATAGGCCACATACTAAGGCATCCTGGAATAGTCGCTTTAATATTGGAAGGACAGGTAGAAGGAAAAAATTGTGTAGGCAGGCCACGTTTGGAATATGTAAAACAAATTGTTAGGGATGTAGGTGGTATATTGAAATGAAACGACTAGCACTAGATTGGAGAGTTGCATCAAACCAGTCAAATGACTGAAGACAAAAAAAAGGGTAATAATTTAAATAACAACATTAAAATGGATATTAAAAATAACTACAAGCAACCAATTTATCCTAAAGGAAATTCAAAAATATCATACTTAGATGTTCAGATAGCATTACTAAATTATTGCACTGATAAATAGTTATTTACTTTCCTTAATAGCATAATAGTTATTGTATGTCTGTTTCCACCATGTGGTGCCAGTTCAGAATATGCAATAAATACATTTAAAAAAATATATAAATATATGAAATTATGTTAAGTTTATATAAGATAACTGCATTACTTATTTCAAATAACATAAATTTAGTAAAAAACGAATATAATAACAGTGAATTAAAATTTTTAACTTTTGGCCTTTTGGATCAGCTGGTCTTGGTTCGATCCCCTTTATAATCTAACACTTTTCATCTATCATTTTCCTCAATAACATACATGTCATCATGTCTGAGGTTGTAATTTAAAAAAAAACAAATTACGGTATATTTACAATTCAATCAACTTAAGAAGTGTGGCCAAGATCACTCAATGTTGCCTCAATACTCGTGTGACTAATGATTGCCGTCTATTGAGCTTTTACATCAATTTTCTATTCAAACACAATATCCTCACATCACCCTTGATAATTTGGTTATCTATTCATGCATATCTATATATATATATATATATATGCAGTACAACATTAAAGATGGTCCACTCATATATTTGATGAGACCATACCCTGGACAACAGTTTAACGACAGTGTTAAGCATACATTTAATTATTATCAGAAGAGTTGTTGAAAATGGTTTTGCAATACTTACTCATTTATATTTCAGAATATATAACCACCAACTTTAATCAAAATCAAAAAATGTGGACAATATAGTTTTGGCAATTTCTGTTATACAGGTGTGTGCAAAAGTAGATCATTCTTATGATCTACAGTATTAATATATATATATATATATATATATATATATATATATATATCTGTTACTGTTCTATTCTTTTGTTCTGTTACGGTTATTTTCTTTTCTTTTCAGAGCACCATTGCTTAAATCATGGCTAGTAATTTACCAAGGACCAATGTAAGTGGATAATCAAACAATACTGGAAGACAGAGAATGCTGAACAGGTTCAACAGAAAAGCACAGTTGAATTCAATACACCTCCACCAAGTAGACCATTAATTTACAGATGTGCGATAAATTTGATAGAACTGGGTCCATCTGTAATATGTCAAAGAGTGGCCGGAAAATGAAATGTTAGTTACTTAAGCATTTACTCAAAGCCCAACAAAAAACAAAAAGAGAGCTTCTGTTGAGTTAGACATTTCCCATAGATCTCTTTTTCATCTAATGGAACATTTAGGTTTGAAAATTTATCAACCAAGATTACTTCATGGATTAACAATCCATGCTGGAGGATGATCCAGATTGCCGTTTACAATTCTGCAAGATACTTTTAAATGAAGAAAGACAAGGTGATGTCATCATTCGAAAAATTTGTTGGTCTGATGAAGCAAATTTTAATCTGTAAGGTGCTGTTAGTAGTAATAACTATGACTATTACTCAACAGATAACCCCCATGTAATGATTGAAAAACAATTGAATCAACCTGGGGTTACAGTTTGGGCGTGCCTTTGATGTGAAGGGGTCATTGGGCCTGTTTTTTTTCATACAACTATTACCCATGACGTCATTTTTAACATGCTGAGGGATATTGGTATTCCACAATTACAGTTACAGCAGGATAATGAAGAGTTCTCTTTCTAACAAGATGGAGCTCCTCCCTGCAATGCTCTAACAGTGCGTGGGTTTCATGTTCATGACAAGTAATAACCCTACAGGTGGATAGGTCAACACGAGCCACTTGAATGGCTACCACTATCATCAGACCTTAGTTCAAAGGACTTTTTTTTGGGGTGATAACAAAAAAAAAACAACACTGTTGATGATGAATTACGTATCTTTTCAGCTGCCAACCATTACAAGCATTGCCAATATCCATTTTCTTTGGTAATGGGGTTCCATGTTTTAGATTTTCTAGCGAGATCTTTCAATACATTCATCGCAAACATTTGCAAGGCTTCTTTGAAAATGTCTACACTGCTATGCAGAAAATGCATCTTTAAAGACTTATTGCACGTCATATTTCTATATGCCTCAATCATATTGTAAATTATCTCCTTGTAATTAGGTGCTTTGTGTTATCCAAGAAAGTTATTAACAACAGATTTGAATGTTTTCCAAGCTTCCCATTCTGTTCCCTGAAGCAACGCATCAAAATGTATGTCTTTCATTAGATCTCGTATATGGGGCCCAATGGAGATTACATTCCTTGATTTTGATATCACTAATTTTAGGAATCTCCCACAGGTACTGGAATCCCTTTTGCTTTTGATTCATGATCTTCATATAATTTTTCATCAAACCAAGTATGATATGTAGCAGAGGCACGTGTGTTTTATGTGGATGTGCAAATGGTTCATGTAAAATGTTCTTTGTTCCAGGTACAAAGTATTCATACATAAACCATTCTTTCACAGTGTAATGTAACGTTTTTTTGTCCTGCTATCAACCTCACATAGGAAACACTTATGCCTTGTATAACCAAACTGCATTCTGGCAAGCAGTGCTATAACTTTTAAGTCACCACATATCTTCCATCAGCAAGTACTATAAATCACAAAATCAAGTAAATGTTTTTCATCGTCCCTTACAACTCCATCATATTTATAGCATAGAAATCAGGGTACAATTGGAAACAAATTTCATGTATAAAGTAGAATTCCTTTCAAAATTGCCTTGGAAGCATCGATAAACAGTCGCCATTGTTCTGGTTTATGTTCACTTCTCAGATATTTCATAACTCCATCAATGTCTGTGGAAAAGGCCATATTATCCTTTGAAGAAACGAACAGTAGTAAATGTTTTTCACAATTGTGGTAAACAGATGTTTTGACGCCATTAAAAACAGATAGTAGATGCCATTACTGTTGTCTGGAAGCTAGGAGCTCTGCTTTCTTTCAGTCCATCTGAGACATTAGGTGGGTGGCAAATAGTTGCTCAGTATTTTCAGTAATCTGTTTGTAAATTATCTGATCCTTCACTTTTAAGATTATCTTCAGTCGGCCTTTTTGGAATAGGTATTGACCTTTTCATCAGGTGATACAGGTCTCAAAGCTGATGAAATATTGGAGTATGTGATTTTTTTTGTTTTAGATGTACGATCAGCAACCTGTGTGAGACAAAAGTAACACTCTGAAATGTGATCATTGGGTTGCTTCCAAATCAGAGGCACAGTAAAAGGCATTCTTTTCAGCTTCTTTTTCCATCAAGCCAAGCTAGGTCAATTGCAGAAGTTGAACACACATGTGGAGCCCATGGTAAGTCTTTGTCACTAACTGGACTGCCAAAATTAAGTTTATAACCTTTCTTAATTAATGAAGTTATTGTCCTCCTAAATTTTCAACAAATATAACAAAAAATATTACTGTTACTCGCATACTTTTGAGAAGACATGTTGAAACATTCAGCAGATATATTTACAGTTGATGTTGTTATTCTTATCTATCACTCTAGATGATTATGAAAATTAGTAATAATGAAGATTAATTATTACCGATATTGCTTTTTATTATTTATTTTCATTTTCTGAAGCATCAGTGTGCCCTACAGGTATGAATTACAACAAAAAACCTATAAAAAAGTATTTCTTGAAAATTGAGGGTGAATAGAATTTAAGGATTTTTACCATTTAGCAGTTACATTTTAATTATTTCAGTGACAGTATTTCAGGAAGCAAAATCATTGTTCTACAGTGCTATCGATAGGAAAAATAGGTCAAGATAAAGTTGGTTAATAAACACAACATTTTATTTAAAATAATAATCGTTTTTACTAATTAATGAGTCCTAACAAACTTCTAGTAGTTGTAAAAATAATTTTAGTTACAAGTGAATATAAAAATATATTTTATTAATAATAACAATATTAAGACATTTTCTTTAAATAGCATTATCAATCTATTTTACACACAAAATTACAAGAGGATATTTACTTTTATGGCCACTAAAGTAGATATTTCTTATTTAACAAATAATTTAATAATGTTTCAGAAAGTTAAGCAAAACAAACCATTAATTGTACGGGTTTTACTAAAATTTAGCTACATTGAAGTAGTAGTATCTTGTTGTTCCTCTGAAATCAATATCTACAATAAAAAATAAAATAAATCAACAATATCAGTTGTTACCCAAATTGTAATCATAACATAACAGAATAATTATTTCAAATAAAATCTAAAATGAAGCAAGCAATAAATTAACAATTTGTTTATTATATAAATATTTAGTAATAAAATACATAATGTCATAATTAAGAAAAACACATTCACATAATTGATCAGAATGTTTAACACTACAATTATTCAAATCAGCTTCATATTGGTTAGGGTTATACGATTTAATAGTTCTATTTGATATAATTAAACTCTCTAAAGCATTTATTAATTGCCTTTTACTTAAATCGATCTTACATTTCTTTAATTTCATAATAATTATATCACAATAAATTGGAAATAGTTGTTTAATTTGCTCATCGTTATAAACACAAAAATTATCAGATTCTGATATTGGATTCATCTCATATTTAGATAATTTACAACAAAATTTATAAAATGATAAATTATCTACTATGTTTATAGATTGCATCTTTATTAATTCAGCATTACAAAATATATAAAATTAGTATATTGTAATTTTACTTCAGTGTATCTATCCAACTCTTAAGGAAGAACTAAAAGTAAATGTTTTATAAATGATTTAGCTGCATCATGAGGAAAGCCACCAGTATCTAAAAATACTTGGTGGCATGTTGTTTCTCCATCATTATTTCTTGCAGTAACATCAGCATTACCACATCTAATTAATGCATTTATAAGTTCAGGACCAATAGTGTAATGAAGTAGTGTATTCGATTCACAATCAACCAATTTTGCAAAAACACGTTTTTCTAAAACTGTTTTCATCATTTTAACTGATGTTTTTTTATGTATATCCATAAATAATGATCTATAGAAATCAAAATAGTTTATATCTAAGACAATGCAATGAAATATTTTTTCAGCATAAATCGATTGACGACTTGAAATGTATTGAAAATTAGTTGGAAAATTAGTTTATTATCTTTCTTTACTAAATCTGAATGATCAAAGATAAGTAAAATGGCAAGTTCAACATGACGAGAATATAATCGAGATAAAAATGATGTATGAAATACATCATCATTCTCATTAGTATCTTCTTTAACATATAAAAGTTCAATTAAAATCTTAATATCTGAAAAATTATTACAAACAAAAATTAAAGATGTTTGACGAAGTATTGTCCGATTTTTATGAACACTCGCTCCACTATCTAATAGTAAAACCAGAATATCGTCATTATCATTGTCCCTTTGAAATGCATGGCATAAAGCTGTACAACCATCTTTATCTAAAGCATCTATATAGGCACCATTTTCAATTAATGTAGACATAATTTCTGTTTTAATACTTTTTTTACCATACTGAACATGTTTATCAAATAATATGACATACATTATTGGCATTATACATCAGCACCTTTCTGAATCACAAAACTCACATGCTCTTTATTATTATTAACATTTTTTTAATATATACAATAAAAGCATATTATTATTTTCATTATGAATGTTTATATTCACATAATTATCAATAAATATTTCTATTATTTCTTTAAACATACGGGAATGAACAGCACGCTTTAAAGGTGTTAATCCATTGTTATCGATTACATACACATCAGCTCCATGTTCTATGAGTTTAATAATGACATCCATATCACACTCATACTTTATAGCATAAATTAGAGGTGAATATCCTTTGTTATCTGCCGCATTAATGTCGGCTCCATTATGTATGATATTAAAAATAATATTTTTGTTCATATTTAACTCTATTGCAAACATTAAAAATGTTTTACCATATTCATTTTTCTTATCATTGTTTCCATTTTGAATAATTTCAGCATAAATTTATGATTGCTTTTCTTCACAACTTCCACAATGATCAAAAATTATCATACTTACCATTTATTTTACTTAAATCAGCTCCTTTTGTAATAAGTAAATTAAAGACGTCTTGATTATTACAAAATATAACAGCATACTGTAAAATTGTTCTTCCAGATTTATCTACTGCATTTACATCGGCTCCAGCATTAATCAATCCACCAATAATTTCATTACGTTTATTCTTAATTGCATACATTAAAGGTGTAACTCCATCACAATCACACTTATTGACATCTGCACCTAAATTAATCAATTTATTGATTATTTCTACTTTATAATTGTTATTTATTGCATATACTATACGTAATTCGTGTCCATCAATCGCATTAACATCTGCACCGTTATCAATAAGTGCTGATATAATTTCCTTATCTCTATTAAGCTTTAAAGCTGATGTCTTCATCATATTTCTTATAAGACGACGAAAAATGTAAGAAGCCAGTGTATAATTTTCATTACGAAGACTATCGTATTTGAAAAAGAGACTGCATTGTTTCCAATATTAAACACATGGTGAGCAGAGTGTACAATGATAAACATTGGAGTCAATGTTTGAAGCAAATTTGAGACCAATGTTGGACACATTGTATGGCAGTGCCTTGATTATGACATGAATTCTAAATCTCAGAGCTATATACAATCACATTTTGTATACAGAGGGGTTGTTATAAAAGTATACTAATGTATATTCCCTTTTAAAAATTGACCCCTCCTTCTATTGAAGCCTAGACATCTGTAAATGAATAATGAAATAAATCCAAAATCTCTTGCATTATCAACATGGGTTAGATCATTGTTATTAGTCGTACAGCTATGGTAAGGAGGATTCATTTTACTAATTGAAGAAGAGGAATTATTCTCTTCTTCAAAAAAAAATATAATTATTACATTTTCCCTTATTCATATCTAGATCACTTTAAATTCACCAATTAAATACACAATATGCATGATCTCAAAACATAATGTAGTCATTCAGTTCAAAAATGTGTATACATTCACAAACATTAAATAACTTTAATTTTTGATAACTGATGACAATTATTTGCAATTAATAAAAATAATGGAGTAATAATTTACTGTGATGTATTATTTTCAATCAGGTAACTATGACAGAATCTCCTGGTGCAAAATTTATACACAAAGATTTTGATTTATCTTCAATTAATGATATGGTAGCTGTACTAGCTGGAATCCTATTCTAAATTGATTTATTTTGTCAGTGTCATATTAACAAAATTATGAGGTGGCAGTGTACATATCTCATGAGCAAAGTCGAGGTCCTAAATTTTCTTGAATGAATCCTACCAGTTTTTTTATCTTCAACTGCCTACCTCGACAAATTATCAATTACCACCAGAAATATTTAAAATGATAGTACTCAGTGCAATCTGACACCTTTATTTAATCTTAACCTCTTGGTCAACTTTCCTGGGTGAATGACTTGAGATTTATATTTCTCTTTAGCAATGTTTATTATGTTTGTTGGTAAATTATATCTTTCATGGTTTTCCAGATGTTAAAATTTTCTTAAATTAAATATTTAACCAAGATTTTCCTTCTATCTTCACATTCATTAAGCCTATTCTACATCTCACATCAGCCAACTCTGACTTTCTCACCCACTACATCCAACTTTTTATCTCCTAACACTTACTGAAATATTAAATTAACAATTACTGAAAATTATAATTGTACTGAAAAATGAAGAGATAATAAGATTTTACAAAAATAGAAGCTTAATCAGAAAAAAAAGAAAGCTAACTGGCTGGGATACATTCTGAAAGAAAAAAGATTGGTTAAAACAGCATTTTATGTTCTTGGATGTCTGTAGCTGGAATAAGCAAAATAAAACGATTTGAAAGGCCTTGAAGAACTTCCTATGATTCCAAAATATGATACCTTTTTTTTAATAGGATGTTAACATAAATATTAATGAAAGAATAAACAGTATTTTTAAGCATTATCTAAAAATACTTTGTATGAATGTGTACAACTCCTATATTGATAGTAGAGGTACTGATGATAGGGCATACTGTATTGATCACATTCTCTATAAATCAATTTTATATAAACACAATGTTTCTAGTGCTGTCATTCTGGCACATTTTAAGGATCATAGGGCTTTTGCTATAGTTATTTCTAAGAATGGAGCTCAAAGTAATTCATAAAGGATTTTAAAGAGGTTAGGATAAGGTAAATTAAGATCATATTTATATGAACATGACTGGAGGGAAATTCTTGTAATGACGATGTTAATTTTCAGTTTAATAACTTTTTACATATTATATCAGGGTATATTAATCAATCAAAATCTGTTATACTGAATCCTTAAGTTTAAGAACAAGATAGATGTATGGATTATGGCAGCTAAAAAACAACATTTTAAAAATGTGAGGGAATTACCTGCAAAGAATCACTGAATTAAAAAACCAGTGTACTTCTATGCCTACTATTAAATATAAAATATATATAATGTTGTATCTGATATGGTAAAATTGCTAATATTTTTAATGAATATGGTTCTTGGATCTACTCTTATAAGTTCTATTAATGTCCTACTTTTGCATAAATTTTATAGTAAAGCTACTTCTTTTTCGGATGATACTGCTCTACTTAACCTATCTTGATAGGTTGAAAACCGTAATGCACAGTGATTTGGATAATTTAGGCTTATAGTTTTGCCAATAAATTAGCTCATAATGCTTTAAAAATTAAATATATAATTTTTACTTTATCATCTGCTACCAGCTTATTAGTTTCATTAATATATTAGAATGGTGACTGTGCTTGTATACAGTGCAAATGTTGTCATATGCCAGATGAATTTTATTAAATACTTGGCTTGATGGTAATGACAAATTTATGGGATTTGCATATACAGAGTTTGAAGAAATATTTATTTATATGAATTAAAACAATTTTATCATATAAGGAAGTTTTTTCCACTAGTTGTTCTTTGCCAGAACTACTTTGTTTTTAGTTCATTCAAAATTCAATTATAGATTGCACTGCTGGGGATTGGCCTAAGAAAAAATAAATGTGTGGATTATGGCAGTTAAAAAACAATATTCTAAAAATGAGGGAATTACCTGCCAAAAGACAGTGGAGAATTATAAATCATTACATGTGTTGCTGATCTGATGTCAATTTATTTTTTTTCAGTCATTTGACAGGTCTGTCAGTGGAGAGCTGCGTCAAAGCTCTCCAAGATTCTCTATCTAGTGCTAGTCGTTTCATTTCGGTATACCCCCTACATCCTACATTCCTAAAAATTTGTTTTATATATTCCAAACATGGCCTGCCTGCACAATTTTTTCCTTCTACCTGACCCTCTAATATTAATGTGACTATTGTAGGATGCCTTAATATGTGGCCTATAAGTCCGTCTCTTCTTTTAGCTATATTTTTGAAATGCTTCTTTCTTCATCGATTTGTAGCAACACCTTTTCATTGGTCACTTTATCCACCCATCTGATTTTTAACATTCTCCTACAGCACCACATTTCAAAAGCTTCTAATCTTTTCTTCTCATGTACTCAGATTGTCCAAGCCTGTTCATTTCCATATAAAGCGAGGCTTTATATGGAAGTGAACAGATACTCAAAAATAGTTTCCTGACATTTAATTAATTAATTTTTTATGTAAACAAATTATGTTTCTGACTGAAAGCTAGTTTCACCTGCGCTATTCTGCATTTTATATCGTTCCCGTTTCATCCATCTTTAGTAATTCTACCTCTGTAAGTGGTCCATCTTCATTATTTCTACTAGATTTCATTACTTTCATTTTGTTTATTTTCTTTCAGTTTTTTAAATTGCTAGAAAAAGCAATCAAAAAATGATGATTAGTTTTTATCCAAAAATAAATTTTATATTCGTGTCAATTTGGGTTTCAGGAGGGTGAATACTATATTTGCAATGCACGTTTGTTATTATTTCTTGATATTTATGAAGAATTTGATATAGTTAACCATCAAATTTGCTTTTATTTAAAATGTACAGTACTGAAATTAGAGGTCTAGCTTTAAAATGGTTTGCGTATTATCTGGAATGCAGAAATAAGACCATAATTATGGGAGACTGTATGAGCAATAACCTTCAGGTGAACTGTTTAATTCCCAGGGCCCGGTTATTAAGGACCTATTCTATTTATAATTTCTATTAATGACCTATTTCGCATAAATTTTATGCCAAGAGGAAGCTATGGTAGAGGTTGCTCTAGTACATTCATCTAAGAATATCAATAGGTAGCAGGCTGATCTGGACTGCTTTAAAAATCAAATTATCTAATTTTTTCCTTATTATCTGCCTCGAGGTTATTAGCTCCATTTATATACCCTAGTGTTGATTGTGCTCATATTAAACTACAATGCCACTTTTCAAACATATCTTGGGTGAATTGTATTAAATACGTAAAGTTGAAGGTAGATTGTATATTATCAAGGAATTTACATATACGTGTACAGTTTTCAAGAGATTTGTTTACATGCATTAAAAAATGTTATAAGTTTTTTCAGTAGATGTTTGTCAAATCTACTTTGGTCTAGTTCATTCAAAATTAGACTATGGATTGCATTGCTGGGCATCAACTTATTGGCTAACTTCATCTGATAATTTTGCAAAATGCTATTGTAAATGAATTTAGCAAACTATTGTAATGTGATGTGTGGTGCAAGTAGGGAAAGCCTTTCCCTTTTTTTCAGTAAATATCTGTATTTTCATTAGATCTCTTTGTTTATAAGGTCTTCTAATCTTTTACAAATGAAGTGGTAACATCAGGGTGATGATAGCTAAGATAGAAAGCTATTACTAAACAGATTTTTTACAGAAAATGTTATTGTTCCAAGGCCTTATCGTACATGGTTTCAAAAACCTTTCTTTTTTTACACCTAAGTTCTTTAACTGTCAGCTGGGTGTGCAAGAAGTACCTAGCAAGAAGAAGATCAATAATTGTAGCAATGAAGCCAAAAAATGAACATAAAATACCCTTATGAGTGCTAAAAACTAGGAAATTGTTAATTCTGAGATAATGCAAAAATTTAAATGCAAGATAATATTTCCAGGGACAAAAATCACTAACTGTGATCTCAAAGCTGTAATTTAGGTTTTACCTGAAAATTTACTTGAATTAGGGGAAAATATGAAAATCAAAATAAATTACCAAACTTTGTATACCACCTCCCCCCTTAACACACTATAAATTACTTTGAAGCACAAGGTAAATTTGAAAGGTTGGTTATAAAACTGCTCGACTTCTTATGAAGCAGTATACTAATTTCATGTTGTAAATCTATTCCAAGGATAAACTTGCCTAATTATTTTCAGTATCTAAAATATTAAAAATCACAACTGCCAAAAAAAAAACATTGCTTTTTAATATAAGGGTAATTAGTGTGTGAATGATAATTTTGTATATATAGTCTATGACATTCCTAGTAACACAAGGATAACAACTCAGGGTCTAGTACATCTAAATCACTTAATGACTTAAGCCGTTGAGCTGCTATGGTGGAACATACATATACCCGAAGTACATTACACTCCTTTTTGGGCAGTTGTGTAAAAATTGAGATTCAGCAATATTCTTTCTCAAATGGACTTTATTAAAAAAAAATAAAAATACCATCTAGTAGAGGGAGATTCAAATCCCTTCTTGCCCGCAAGTCTGTAGCCTACCACCTTCAACAAAAATCATAGTATTGTACTGTTAAAACTTTGTTTTCCCAAAATACAATCTACCTTCAAAAAAAAAAAAAACTTAAATTATGTAAGGGAAGTTCACATATTGAGGTCTAGTAAGGAGGTCAACAGGATTTCCAAGTTCTGTAGCAGTAGAAACAAACCAGCAAATTGTTTTTTTAATATTTTACTTCCAACGACGCTTTCTAATTTGATACTTACGCTTAATCGTAGACCTGAACACATCGCAAGCAGTTTTCCATCAATAAAACTTCACAAGTAATGATATTAGTCATTTTTTACAAAAAGTTGCAAAACTGCTTGACTTCTTACTAAGCAATATACATATTTTATTTTATAATGTAAATCTATGCGTGCATAAACTTACTCTCAATTATTTGCAGCGTTTCAAATATTAAAAAAACCATTGTTCTTTCATACAGGATAATTAAAAGAGCATGCAGGTGACAATTTTGTACATCGTATAATTTTTTTCAAGTTTTTCAAAACAAACATTAAATGTATAGCCTACATTTCAGCAACACTCTCAGAAACGTAAGGATACCAACATGGGCACATATCTAAATCAGTTCAACTGTTGAGCTTCAACAGTGGTAAAAATCAGAGGATTTTTAGCACTCTTTTTAGCACAAAAAAAAGTTTTAACTTTTTTTTTGGAAAATACTATCTGCCTTCAAAATACTACACAATATGTAAGGAAAGTTCATATATTGACTAATGAATCTTGTGCTCTAAAGAGAACAAAGGAGTCAGTCAACAGGAACTCTGAGGTCTGTAGCGATAGAAACAAACCTGAAAATCTACTTAATATTTTACATCTTATGATGTTTCTAATTTGATATTTATGCTTAACAATAAACCTGAAGAATACGCGTTCTAGCCGTTTTCAATAGAACTACAAATATCAAAGTAATGATCTTTTTTGATGAACAATTGTAATATAAATTCTAAAAATGCTGAACTACTTAGTAAGCGGTATACTATGATTTATTTTATAATGTTAAATCTCTACTCCGAGGATAAATTTTCATCAAAGAATTAACTGTTACAATAGGCAGAAAATAACTGGAATCAAAAAAATGAGTGTGCATGAGAGTTTAGTTCTATGAGATCAAACCATCATTAGAGCTGAATTTTTAAAAATTCTTTTACATCATGTATGCCACTTTGATAATGGTTTTATTGATGATCACTTGCATGCCCCTTCAATTTATAATTAGTACAAGTAAGTTTGAACCACCAGCAAGGGGGTATAAATAATGTCATATTAGAATATTTTTGGAAAATTATGTGAACTTTTATAATTATGTTAATATAAAATAGAAACAAACCTGCAATTCCACTTACAATTAATATTGTACTCATACGTCCAGTTTTCCCTTGTAATTAGATACTTCCGCTTAACTGTACACCTGAATAATACGTGTGTTGTTGCTGCTTTTCGAGGTCACAAATCAAATATTAAATGTAATCTTATAACAATCATTCCCTTAAACCTACTGATGGACAGTTGGACCATGAATTTGTGTAGACTACATTAGTGATCATATACTACCATATTGTATGATTAACAAGTTTTGTAATGCATACCGATATTAGTTTTATTGTTGATGATGATGATTGATGATCGCTGAACAATGACTGATCTGTGACCCAATCGGTACCCATTGAACGTGATCTGCGATCTAATCGGTGCTCACTGAACAGGGATCAACTGCACAATGAATGGTGATTTATGACCTGATTGGTGCTCAATGAATAATGGTGATCGTGATCTGATCCATGTCAATGACAGCTGATTTATGATGGTGGTGAATACTAATTATTATTGTTTCTTTTAAGGTAGGTAATGCACAAATCGAAGTAAACTAGTTTTGTTTTGACACCTTAAGAACCCAAAAAACCAGATGCAAATATTCTATATGTTCATATGTGTATGTGTTCGGGTTCTCAACCTAAATCACAGTATATCTCCAAATTACTTAACCAATTTTGACCAAACTTGGTCAGATTACTTCTATAACTAAATTAGTGGCTAAGTGGGTATAGTGACTTTTTTTTTCAACCTTATTAAACATCCCAGGGCAACTTGTCCTCGCCGTGAAGCAAAACTCAGTCGACCTATAGTGTTGTGGCAGCAGACTGCCCACCCTGTAGCACCTCAACATGAGGATTCTCCCATCCGGGTCTCCCAAGCATCCTCGTAGGAGGCTGACCACCTATCCTGAAAACCAGCAACCTCCTCTGCTAGAGGGCTACTCTTCTCGGCCCTAACCTAATGGATCCAGGCATGCATTTCGCATGCGCTTCACCCCAACGCGTCCCTCACACACCTCGAGGGTCCCTAATATACCACCATCGGGAAGTCCCAGGGTATAGTGACTTATTAGTACCCACTGTCACCCAAAGGAGCACTAGTGTAGAACTGATGTACAGCTGCTGTAGTCGTTTTGGTATTTTGTAACATTATAATTAAATAAATGAATATTTAAAGTGGCCGCTAGAACCCAACACCCACATGAATGAAATACAGTATGTGCGCGCGATTTAGTTGTCATCATTGAATTAAATAAACAAAAAATATATCTAAATAAAATCATAAATATTTTAAACCAAGTTGCGTGTGTATGCTGTGCTTAAAAAAAAAGCCGCATGGCAGGAAAGTTTTATAACTGTGTTGGCAGATTTTTGAAGTCGCATACCAAATTTTGTCATCAAATAATAAATGCAATCTTATAACAAACTTTTTCTTAAAATTACTGATATAATAATGGACAGTAGGACCAAGAATTTCTATGTAGACTACACTAGTGATCATATACTACCATATTGTATGATTAACAAGTTTTGTAATGCATACCGATATTAGTTTTATTTTTGATGATGATGATTGATGATCGCTGAACAATGACTGATCTGTGACCCAATCGGTACCCATTGAACGTGATCTGCGATCTAATCGGTGCTCACTGAACAGGGATCAACTGCACAATGAATGGTGATTTATGACCTGATTGGTGCTCAATGAATAATGGTGATCGTGATCTGATCCATGTCAATGACAGCTGATTTATGATGGCGGTGAATACTAATTATTATATTTTTGTTAACTTATGTAATACACAAATCGAACTAAACTAGTTTTGTTTTGACAACTTAGGAACCCAAAAAACCAGATGCAAATATTCCATATGTACATGTGTGTGTGTTCGGTTCTTACTGTCCACCCTGTAGCACCTCACCATGAGGTTTCTCCCGTCGGGGTCCCCCAACCATCCTCGAAGGAGGCCGACCACCTATCCTGAAAGCCAGCAACCTCCTCTGCTAGAGGGCTACCCTTCCCGGCCCTAATCTAATGGATCCAGGCATGCATTTCGCATGCCCTTCACACACCTCAAGGGTCCCTGATACCATCTTTGGGAAGTCCTGGGGTATAGTGACTTGTTAGTACCCACTGTCACCCCAAGGAGCACTAGTGTAGGCGTTTTGGTATGTTGTAACATTAGAATTAAATAAATGATTATTTAAAGTGACCGCTATTACCCCAACACCCACATGAATGAAATACAGTATGTGCGCGCGCTTTAGTTGGAATCATTGAATTAAATAAACAAAAATATATCTAAATAAAATCATAAATATTTTAAATCAAGTTGCGTGTGTATGCTGTGCTTTAGAAGAAAAATGTCACATGGCAGGAAAGTCCTATAACTGTGTTGGCAGCTTTTTGAAGTCACAAATCAAATTTTGTCATCAAATAATAAATGTAATCTTACAGCAATCCCTTCTTTAAACTCACTGATTTAATAATGGACAGTAGGACCAAGAATTTGTGTGTAGACCACACAAATGGTCATATACTACCATATTGTAGGGTTTACAAGTTTTGCAACCATTATGATAATGGTTTTATTGTTGATGATGATGAAGAATCCGTGCCAACAAAGATAGCTGATTTAGAGGTATATCTCTCTTTGTCTATAGTCCGTTCAAAAAGTTTGTGACGATCTCTCTCATCACAAATCACAAGTTATCTTTCATAATTCAAGTTATTGTAGAAAGTTTTTATAAAAACATTTATATGATACAACGATTAACTCAACATTTATTTAATATTCATAAGCATTGAAATTTTTCTATTAATTAAATAGAATTATGAGATTTTAACACTTAATATTAACTACAACTAAGTTTTATGGAACCACTTTCTGAAGGGAAGGTACGTTAGGTACAATGCGCATGAGCTGCACTGTGCGACAATGAAAACTATACCTCTAAATCTATCTGTCTCACGTTCGTTTTCCGCTCACTTTGGACATAGGCAGTGCCCATTCCAGTATTTCTATATTTCAGTGTGTGGTAAACACAATTTGGTACTTACGTATTAACGCCACCGCAACTAAAGCTTTATTTAAAAACAAAGTAGTCAATCGGATTTCGGTGGAAAATGAACAGTCTCTTTATTAATTATAATAAATGGTTATTTATATTTAATAATCAGGTTAAGTTTGGTTAAATTATATTTATAAAATAAATAAATATAAATAACCATTTATTAAAATTAATAAAGAGACTGTTTTGAATCTATGTTAAACTCTATATCGGCCCATTTTCCACCGAAATCCGATTGACTACTTTGTTTTTAAATAAAGCTGTAGCTGCAGTGGCGTTAATATGTTAAGTACCCACAATTTCTTAATAATTTTTTTTTATGATTCTTCAGTATATCAAATTGATTAGACAATTTTTCAAACATCAACTAAAAAATTACATTCTAGGCCCAACTTTCCCACCATGACTCAGGGAACAAAAAACAACCAAATCAAATCAATTCAATCAAATCAATTTTATTGAATAAAACTAAGGATTCTCTAGGAAATTTTTAAACTATCTTCGTTAATTTCACCTATGCAATTAATAAATGTTCTTCTTACCTTTAATGTTTAGGCAGATACTGATTTTTTTTCATCATCATTAATTATTTAAATCCTTTGATACCTGAGCATTATCTTTGTTGGTTTTTCATTTCTCTCTGAAAAATATGAAAAATTAAAACTTACAATAATTAATGATAAATAGAAGAAAACTTTGCAGAAAATTATAGTGTGTAATTACATTTTAAGTTTTTCAATAAAATTAAGATTTATGAAAAAATATAACTAGTATACAAGTATAATTGCCTATTGGTGTTATTCTCCATCCTTTCTTTATAGGCATCCAATTTGGTACAATTTGATAATCAATGGTTTAAAAGAACATTATTATATATAAAAGAAGCATCATGAATATTTTCACTGTACAACTAGGCTAGCCAGGGGTTTGACTGAAGTTTGTTAAGCCCTTCATCATTTGGCCATTAACATTTTAGTTTAATCTTCAATTGCCAGAATCTTACTCTACACAATGTTGTGGAATCATCATCTTACCCAAGCCTAACTCTGACCGCTGAGTTGATTATAATTTAGTTATAAAAAGAATGATCTACCATAAAAAATATGAGAAGATAAAATGTTAAGAATTAATTAACATGTAGTACTTATTACACACATTGAGATCAAAAGATAAGTAGAATTTTAGAGAAGGGTTCAAGTGATATAACTTGACCTTATAATCACAAATAAAAATAAATTCTGAATTGTTTTGTAAAAGGGAAAAATTAAAATTTGTTTTAAAACGTTTTAACAAAATTACTTCCCTTGGAAAAAACTGATTTTGTCTTTCTTTAAAAATCTGAATTCTAGCTTTAATTCTCTAAATACATTTGTTTTACATTTACATTGAATTGAATCCATATTAGGTTTAAAGTTTGACTACCAATTTCAGATTAATGAAACTCTTTCTTCCAAAATGCCTTATGCTGCTAATTACTATTTCATTCCTATTTACTCCAGGAGGAGCCAATAATTAGCTACACATAACTTGGAAGAAAAATTACATTAATCTGAAACTCAATTATTAATAACTTTAGTAATTTTGTCATTTGTTTCTGATAATGTTCAATGAATAAATGCACTATGCATTTCACAATAGCATTATTACAAATTTGAGTGTAAAAACAAAAATTTTTGAGGTTTATATTTAAATCATTTGTGTTCGAAAGTAAATAGTTACCTAGGCTGGGTAAATCTGATAATTCTTATTCAGCAATAAGCAGTATGCCTTACTAATATTAAAAATAATTATTACCATGGAAGTTAGACCTAACAGCAAGAATGAATAATAAAAAGTAATTTTGTTCACAAGCCAAAAAATAATATTAAAACAGTATAAAAGTTACGGATAAAAGATACGTCAAAATTAACTACAAACATGACGTCTTAAAATATAGTTTTATATTATCTAGATAACACAATTAGTATGAATTAACAATCGTAAATAAGTAACGGGGTTTCAAAAACACATTCATATTAAAAACAATAAAGAAAATTATACGTCATTACTTACTTGTAGTAAAGGACCACGGCGGAAAATAGTATTTCATTATTCATTTTATTTATTTACTTTGGTATTTTGCAAAAATTAATCAGTAGACCTATCAAATTATTTATCTTAGAAAGCATTCAAGTAAGATTATTTGGACTAACAAATTAATCTACACTAATAAATTGGCTTTTTTTTTACTTAGAACAAAAAAAATAATTCCGTAATAATTTTACATGAAAGAGAATAATGAAAAGACAAGATGTATTGTAATCCCAATGAATGAGTTCACTGTTGGATCGAATTTATAAACTTTATTCAATCTTTTGTGATGTTGATTTATTAAGTAACATAATTTACTAATTTATATAATTTATTAAGTAAATATCTTATCATAAATGATGTTTTTAAAAGATAATTTTATAAAATGTAAACTAAACATTTTATATCTTAATTTATGTTATTAGATATACATATATATATATATATATACAAAAAATGATTTTTGTGTTCAAGTTCTAGAGCTTGAGCATAAGAAGAAAAGTTCTACAAACATATGTCCAAAAACAGTTTTTTATTGCGTTACAGCTAGCGCATTCGCTAGGGGAATTAGGAAACAGCCATTTCACATTAGATTCTTTACTTAATGTTGTCGTGTAACAATGTAACCTTTTGAAACCGGAAATATGTTCAGTCATACAAATGACACCTTCACTTCTTTCACCACAGGGAAGGCTGTATATACCTGTACAATCCAACTGCAGGGTAATTCATTGGTTGCGTAAACTGTATACATTAAGTAATTGCCGGATAACCAAATATTGTTAAGCACATCCTTTATTTACTTTAAATTTACATTGAATTAATGATTACATTATGTTACAATAGTTTCATACTTTTAATTAAGTTCACATTTTTTAATTATATATTAAATATACTGTCAAGCTAGATTTATTAATGTTATCTCTTCAACATTTTAAAGGAAAGTGAAGATTCATACATTAATAGTTTTAACAATAATTAAGATCAGCTGGTTCATTAAAAATTAAGAAGAAAATGACATATGTTTACATTTAAGCAAGAGGGCAAATAAAACAATTGAATCTGAACATACTGTCCGTCAAAAAAAGCTCTTTTCTTATAATAAAATGAGAATAAGGTACATAAGTAATATTAATAAGTAATAAGGTACATAAATGTTATACTAATACAATCATTAATATGATTTAGTAATACAAGATAAACCAAGAATATTTAATTTACAATTTTTTTTATCAATATAATGTATAATAGTGATCACAAAAATCAATGATAATGTATAGAAGTAATAATAATAGTAATACAATAAGAATGGTAATTGTAATGCTCATGGTTTCATTAATCTTGATGTAATAATCATAAAAATGTAACAATAATAAGAATAATCATAATGCTCATAATATTAATAATATATGTAAATATATATATTCTTGGAAACTTGTACCTATAATCTTATAGCGACTAGGATTTCTATAAATATGTTGTTCATGACAGAACAGAAGATGTGTCCAATGGTGCAAATAACCATGGTGCCATTGGATAGAAAGTATAAATAATGATGTACACATTTAGTGACTTATCCACATCTAACATATGATATCTGTGTCTGTGTATGTGCATGCATGCAGTATATATGTACAAGCAAATGTAGTATAATAGTCCGTACAGTAGAGGGTTAGAAGAGCATATAAGTAAGATATAAATATGCAGAATATTACATTATAATAACAATATAAATCATATTAATAAGTTACAATAATAAAGTATAATATCAATCAAAATTATTATTTTAACAATATTCTCAATTAGTAACGTGTGAAGTTTTTTTTAAAAATAAATAATTTTAAATTATCAGACACTGGCAGGCAAACACAACTTATGTACAGGTCTTTGAAGCTGACCATTAGTAGTCTTTAAATCGACTACTCGAACTAATTGGTCAGCACCTGGATAAACTTTAGTGATAATTCTGAATTTCCATTGCACTGATTAACAGTTCTCCTTTGAGATTAATACTAAGTCTCCAATAGGCAGATTATACGAAGGGAAATGCAATTTATTTCTCTGTTGTAGATAATGAAGACAGTCCACACACCACTGTTTTCAGGTGGATTGGACGAATTTCTGGAGTAAATACCAATGATTTAGGCGGTTAATTTTAATTTCTTTATAATTGGGTTCAGGTAGACATAAGTGGACAACCGATAAGAAAATGTCCAGGCGATATTGGTTATGGGTTCCTATGATCTGTAGAAATGCTAAAAATGGGACGAAAATTAAGACAAACATCAACCTGAGTTAAAACTGTACACAATTCTTCAATGTTCAAGATCGTTTGTCCTACTGCATGACATAGATGATATTTTACGCTTTTAATTGTGCTCTCCCATAAGCCACCAAATTGTGAATAAGGTGGAATAAATGACCGTGATTGTTTGGCTGAAAAGGCTTGAATGTTTAGATTTTCTGATTTAAGAATTTAAATAAGTCGTACAAAAAATTCTTGGCAGAACGGAAGTTGGAACCATTATCTGAAAATATTTAGGTAGGAATACCTCTTTGTGAAATAAATTTCTTGAGCATTGCTATGAATGACTGTGTAGTCAAGTCCAAGACTAATTCTAAACAAACTGCCTTAGTACTGAGACATATAAAAAAGTCCGATATAAGAGTTTCTTAAGGCTTTGAACCGCTGCCCGCCATGACAAATCATAAGTGGACCTCCTTAGTATATTGCACTGACAGAGAATGGATGAGAAGATACTAGTCTGAAAGGGGGTAAACTGACCTAGCTGTTGGATTTGAGTTTTCGCGAGAAAACAAAAACAATTCAAACATTTATTAATGACTGATGAAATGCTTGTTTTGGCATTTAAGACCCAATATTTCTGGCATAATGAATGATGTGTCAATCGTATACCAGATTGTAAAAGACATAAATGCTCAACAGTAATAAATAATTTAGTTATATTTGCCTTTGAGTGTACGATAATAGGATGTTTAGCTTCATAATATAATAGTGTGTTATAATTTACCTCCCACTCGTAATAATCCTCAATCATCCAGAAATAGGTCAAGTGAAATATTCAAGTTAGAAATAATTTGATGTTTCTTAAGTTTATTTAATTCATTACTAAAATGTACATGTTGAGACTAATTTATGAAAAAGGTAAGGGTCTGACCCTTACCTTTCTCTTATAGTTAAATGATCAGTGATTTGTTTGGATCGATTTAATTTAAGATTGTGCATTAAATCATAAAGAAAAGCTAAATGTACGAATTAGCTTATATAAAAATGAGAATTATTGTCAACTAAAACAATATTTACTAAAGATGATGATATAGTTTTACGTTTTTCTATATGACATTTCAGATCCTTATTATAATTATTAAAGTTAATATGAGTATTTGGTGAATGAAATGAAAATTGTAAAGAGCCAAGGAGGACATGCCACCAGAGTGAAATATCAATTAATTACTTCAATTACAACCTCTGCGCAATACATCAGTTGGATTTTTCAAAGACTTAATAAGTGCCGTTTAGCATTTGAGGTATCTCTTTGAATTTCAGTAGTTCTATTGCTGAAATATTCTTGGTCATTCATCCAAACAGATGGATGTCCAAGTGAATCCAGGACAATGCTCTTGTTGAATCTGAATACAAATGAATTTCATCAATATGTATATTCAGAGCATTTATTAACTTCACTAATAAACATGAGAGTAGTAAACAACCCGATAATTCAAGCCTAGGTAGCATTATTTGCTTTAAAGCAAATTACATGAAATTGTTTGCTTAGCTAATAAAGTTTGAATGTAGATACAACAGCCATAACCCTTTATGGAGGCGTCTGAAAATCCATGTATTTGGGATGAGTTAATCTCATTGCCATTGTTGAATTTAACTGGACTTATCATCTTAATTAATTCAATTAAATGCAATTGATTGTATAATTTATACCATTGAGATAACGTTGTGGGTAATCTATCATCCTGATTAATTTTAAGTTGCTATAAAGATAGTATAAAACATTTATGATAGAAAACAATAAGACCAATAAAATCTAATGGGTCAAATACAACTGCAATAATAGAAAGAATAATTCTTTTAGTATAAATTTTAGTATCAATAGATTGAGTAATTTGAAATGATAATGTGTCTATAGAATTGTTCCATAAAATGCCTAAGGCACGTTAACTGATGTTGGTGAGCTAAAGGAATAGAACAATTATGCTCAGGAGTAGCAATATTATGATTACTAAAAAATCATCTATGAAATGGTAATCCACAACATTGGAGTAGATTAAAAACATCAACCTTTAGTTGGATAGCTTCATCTAGATGGTCAGAGCCTGAAATAAAATCATTTCTAACAGCATTGCATGCTGATGGGAAATCTCTTTGGTTTTCATTTGATATTTGAATTAGGCATCTAGTGGCGGTTCCATATGTTATAGTTTTAAGTGCAAAATGTTTTGATCTGGAGATTCACACCACAAAATGTGTTGTAAATTAGTGTCATAAGGTTTAATTAGTATTTGACAACACATTTTCGCTATGTCTGATGTAATGACATAGTTATAAATTCTAAACCTAATATTATTGAGAATAAAACCTGTCGGACAACAGGCCCAACTAATAGTGTATCATTAAGAGATAAACCATTAAAGGTTTCAGCCGAGCCATCAAAGACAAGTCGCATTTTAGCAGCTAGACTTGTAGGCTTAAATATTGAGTGGTAGGTAAATAATGTACATCTGAAGCATTAGTTAATAAATCGTCAGAATTAAGTAATAGTATATGGCCTAATCTTAAGTATTGTTGCATAAAGGTGAAATATTTTTATGATTAAAATTGTTGCATAATCTCTGTTCCAGATATAAGAACCTATTTTTGGTGTTAATGAAAGAATCACCAAGCCGGAGTTTATCGGATTTACGTGGTAATGAAACAATAAAGCTGCCTTGCTTGTTTCTAGTGGTATTAAGTTTGAAGTGTGTTTCACATGTAAGAAGTTTCATTAAGTGAAACATTAGAATCAGTTTCATAAATTTTCCAAACCTTTTCAAGTATAGTTCAATGATCTAAGGTATTATTGCTTCTAAAAAGGAATGTAACAGTATTCTTATGTTTAAAGTTAGATCTAGAACAGTAACTAACATTATGTAGTTTATGAATCTTGTTAACGTTTGAAGTAGGATATTTGTGATGAAATTTAAATGTATTGTCGTATTTTAACATTTCCATTTCCTAAATGGAATTCCCTAATCTGGCAGTACTATAATCTTCTTCTTCTTCTTCTTCCTGTTTAGCCTCCGGTAACTACCGTTTAGATAATTCTTCAGAGGATGAATATGTATGAGTGTAAATGAAGTGTAGTCTTGTACATTCTCAGTTCGACCATTCCTGAGATGTGTGGTTAATTGAAACCCAACCACCAAAGAACACCGGTATCCACGATCTACTATTCAAATCCGTGTAAAAATATCTGGCTTTACTAGGACTTGGGAATGTGAAACGCGAAGATATGTCAAAATTTTCCGGAAATCGAATCACGGTACTCTACAATATGTAGCTTTCTTATGAAATCTACCTAAAAAGATTACTCTTAGACTGAATATTTAAGGGTTTTCTCAGCTTGGAAAAAGTCGCAGCGTAATATGCTTAAGCATATTACACTGGACATGACAAGGATTCAGTCCTTGAGCGTGTAATATCCTCCATACTGTATTTTGTAGAATGCATTACATAAGTATACACCAGGAAAACAAAAAAAACACTTATTTTAAATTATATTAAAATAATAATATAAAAAAACACTTACCTCAATCTATAATGTGGGTCATCTATCTAAAATAAACTGTATAAGAAATAATAATAGTTTTATAATAAATCAAGTGACCGCAGACGCAAGGATCAAAATTGAATTGCGTACAGCAGAGCCATCTGAAATCTTTTTCTAACAAACCCGGACTGACCGTTACATTTCATAATCTCATTCTGTCTCACGTAATTTTTCGCTCCCCACCTCTGCGGTACCACAGTGGTGGGGAGAGTCTAGATAATCAACAATATCTTCAACTGCCAGAGAAAATAAATTATGAAAAAGTATTTCCTACACTGCACCCTTCACTTCTCATAATAACCGACCGACACCGACAGTTGAATTTTTAATTTTTTTCATTAATTTTTTTCAGGTTGATATTCATTTTTTTTAGTTTTATAATTATACAAAATAATAATTGAAACCAAATTTTCGCATAAACCTAAGTACATGTTAACAAAGTAACGTAACCAACGATACCCGAACGGTAATGATAAGTTTTCCGTTATTTCGTTTTACCTAATATTCAATTTACGGATACAATTTACATTTGCACATATTTATAACTGCACTTGGACATAAAAAAAAAAAAAAAAAAAAAAAAAATAGTGAATCTCCGTTTATAATTTTTTCTTTTTACTAAATACTGCTATTATATCTTTTAATATAACAACAACAGTTTAAAATACGTAATAGTGTAATTAAAAATAAAAATCTTATGTCAACAGATTAGTGTCATAGAAAGTAGCGTGCTTGCTTGCTACACCAAAGGTGTCGGGTTCGATTCCCTGTTAGGGGATCTGGCAATTTTACAACTTAGATCATATCGTATTTAGTAACTAATTAGCAAAGAAAAGAGAGAAAAAAAAACAGGAACATCTGTTTTAATATAGGTAATAAAAAGCAGACTACCGTATTTCACAACACAGCCCGGCCCGTCTATTATACAAATACGCGGGTGAACACAAACACGCTAACATACATTTAGTATGAATTTAATTCAAAAATTATATTTAGAGGACACAAAGTAATTTATAGTTATAATTTTTCGCGTCTCATTTCATTTTTATAATCGATTTTGTCACCTCGATAACGCAGTAGAGACCGACTGATATACTGAAAGTCACGGGTTTGATTCTCGATTTGGACACCGGATCACAGTTTGTTTAGACAGGTTTCACATTTTAAAAATAAGAGTAAACTGAGAGTCTCGGGTTCAGTTCTCGGTTTAGAATTAGTATTTTCTCAATAATTACATACGTATAATGCTTATGAGAAAACGTAAAGTTGCATTTTTTAAAATTATTTTTAAATTGTTTAATTATTTTGTTAATTTACTAAAAATCACATCCTATAAAATTTCACACTTTTCACTTTCTATCGCGTGTGTTTTTTTATTTCGATTCTTTTAAATTTATAAGTTAATGTTATTACTACTTTAGCTCGCATCAACTAATCACCTCGCCGGTCGCCGAGGAAGAGTAGTAATATTTACTCTCTTATCCGAAAGGTCCGGAGGTTCGTATCCCGGTCAGTGCTGAAATTCTAATTCACTTCAAAATTTCAGTTCCATACTTCCATACGCAACCTCCAACCTAATATTGTGAATATTTAACAATAATAAATTATCGAATTAAAATAGTATTATCGTTTCTGCGAGCAGAACAAGTCTGGTTTTGTACTCGTCGAGCTGAAGACGAAATTAATTTGGATAATTAATTTAAAATTTCGTTAATTAATTTCCAGTTCTTATATCGTTACAACTTCTTAACCGTTCTTTGTTCAAAAATATTTTGGAATAATTATTAAAGAAGTTTAATTTTTTGTATTAAATTTATATTTAATTTTTATGGTTTGATTACAGTTAGTGCATCAGTCCATATGTGTAATACGTGTATGAGGTTTGTGCATTAAAAAAATAATCATAAATTGAAGATTCGATTATAAAAATGTTATTAATTGCACGCATAATCCTTATAAAAAAATAAATTAATAAATTTAGACATTACATCAAAAATATTGATGTAATGAAAGTTTGTGGGGTTCGATTCTCGGTTTTATTTAGGTATCAGCTATTAAAAAAAGAATGACAAGTTGAAAGTCGCGATTTCGATTCTCGGTTTCAGCACAAAATTACGTACTTAATGTTAATAAATATTAAAAAACGTTAACAATATACTTGAACACTCAGAACACAGTTTTATATTACTTAACAGTTTCGTTCAAAAGTACTGTGCATAAAATAAAAAAATAAAAAAGAATTAAAATAAAATGGCCGGAGGGTGTGAGAAAGCAATGAACCGAACGGCTTTATTTTATTCAGTATTGTAAATTCGTTAATTATGATATTTGTTAAAATGCGCTTTACGCGGCAGCTGCAGTTTAACCTTGGACACAGCTGTTGTTTGATAGAGAGGGTTGATGACCTCTCATAGCAACAGGATTGTAGACAGCACGTCGCCGAGCTCTTCCGTCGATTCGTAAACTTGCGTACGTGTGTGTATTCCTGTCGAGCAACAACATTAATATCTCTATTTCTAATATAGACGTTCGATATAATTAAATAAAATCAAGACTTGTCGATTATTTTATATTTATTACATTTTATTTAAAATAATAATTAATCTCCTTAATTTTAATAAATTTATTAAAAATATTACGATAAAGTTTATCCGTTTTGTAAAGTAATTTACAAAAAAAAAATATATTCTAATATTACGTAATAACAGATAAAAATTTTCCAGTTTTATTTATAATTCGACCTTGTAATATCCTACACGTGTATATTAACGAGCGAAGAATATGCAATAAATGAAATTAATAAGATTTTAAATAAAAACCAAATTTTTGTCCAGAATCAAACCCGAGACTGGCACATTTAGAAGGCAACATGCTAACAAATACATCGACTGATCGTTTTTAATATGATAAAATGTTATAAAATGAAATATAGCATTAAAGGGTAAAAAAATGAATATGTAAAACTTGTAATTAACTCGATTATATTTAAGGTTCTAATAATAAAAGTAAGAGACGACCAGATAAATACAACAATGTTGCTTTAGAAGCTAAGCAACCTACATTTACGTAATCCTTTAAGTTTATAAGAACAGAAAATGTAATGTTATTTAATACTTCAACAAGCATCAACTAAACCGTTTGCCGATCGATCTCCTAGATGGAATCTTCCGGAAGGTCCCGGGTTCGAATTTCATTCGCCGTTGGAATTTTTAATTTAATTTAATATAATGTATATTATAGATTTGTTTAATTATTTATCAGAATATGATTTATGTTGCAGCGTGTAAGATATGTGTTTAGTGAAGCGTTTAACGTTCAGCGATTAATCTGTCGGAGAGGAAGGACGGTGTTATCTCCACAGCATCGCGGCTACCAACGGTTGATAGTAGCTTCACATTATCTTTATTAATGTACTCCTAACACGTATTAATATTCAATACATTTATTTATTTATTTGTATCGGCAATAGATCGACATCCAGTTCGTCACTTACTTTTATTTTAAATTTTAATAATGCGTATAAAAAAGCCTGTTCTGACCGGAATTTGAACCCAGAACTTTCTGTCTACCAGTACTTCCTACAACTCTGGTATCTTTTGCCATAATGTTTTATATTACTATTATTTTTGTTTTTATTTATTCTCGTAAATACATGTTTAACATTATAATTTATCATTGGTAAATTTCAAACATATTAAAATACAAAATTTAATATTCCAGAAACGAATAAAAGTGAAATACAAAATACCGTAAGAATTTGGTACGAAATTATATACTTATTTAGAGAATACGATTATCAAAATAAGAGTCGCTCTTGGAAAGTAATTTAACATCACAATCACTATCATCACCCCGTCTCTTAAACCTCACTCTGTCACTGAGAGCGCGAAAATTCTCTAACACACACACTCTCTCTCTCATTCTCTTTGGGTTCGTGCGCGCGCGCAAATTTTGAGGGGTATAAAGATAATTTAATTCCTTACCGAAGATGGACTATAGTAATAATTTCGTTATCGGATCTAACTTCTCAAGGGTGCTTTCAATTTCCAACCTTCACGATATTTATGCCTAATCGTAGTTCTGTTAAATATTATAAGGAATAAATATAGCCAAATCAAATTTAATTATAATCTCAGACATATTTTCTTTATGTACTGTATAACGATTCTATGAAATTATTTCATAAGTACAATAATTATATTTCTCACTGTGAGAGGAGAGTAATCCCGTCTAGATTTTTTAAACATTCAAGTTCATCGTCGCATCGAATTTATAAACTTTATTAAAACTTGTAGTGAAGAAATTATTTTATCATAAATGATGTTTTTAAAAGATAATTTTATAAAATGTAAACTATACGTTTTATATTTGCGTATTTTTATTTTATATTTTAATTTGTGTAATTAAATATATATATATACGAGGTGCGACAATAAAGTAATGAGACTGATTTTTCTTTGCAAGATGTGGCAACCCTGCAGCTTGCGTAGGCACACCATCTTTGACCTTGGTCTATAAGCTACTTCTAGTCCAAGCGGCACATTGATGCAACTGCTCAGTCGTGAGTTGTGCTGTAATAAGTGAACACGTGTTTCTGTCTCTCGTCACAGCTTTTTGGACATCTTGTGTTGTTTGAAAATGGTGTCCCTTGACCGCCATTTTGACTCTTGGAAATAGAAAAAAGTCGCTCTGGTGAATAAAATGGCTGTGGTAGTACTGAAATTTGTTTTGAGATTAAAAATTGCTGTACTGACAGAGCAGTATGGGATGGCGCATTATCGTGATGCAGAACCCAATTATCAGCAATGTTGGCACGGACACGAAGAACTCATTTACGAAGTCTTTCTAAAATTTCTTTGTAGAAATATCGGTTAACTGTTTGTCCAGGAGGCACCCCGCTCTTTATGAACATTTCCTTGGAATCGAAGAAGCACACAAGCATGTATTTCACTTTTGACTTTGACATGCGAGCTTTTTTTGGTCCGGGTGATCCCTTTGAGCACCATCGCGAACTTTGGCGTTTTGTCTCTGGATCGTATTGAAAAAACCAACCTTCATCACCAGCGATAACACGGCTCAACAAATCTGGATCGATTTCCGTTTGCTCTAACAGATCGGCTGCCACATTTTCCCGTGTTTCTCGTTGTTGTTGTGTGAGATTTTTGGGGACCATTTTTGCACAAATCTTTCTCGTACTGAATCGATCTTCAGTTAATATTAGACGAACCGTTTCTCGATCGATGTTGAGTTCTTCTGCGATCATTTTCACGGATAATATTCGATCAGATCGTACGATTTCACGCACCCCGGTCAAGTCGACATCTGTCCGTGAGGTTGATGGTCGTCCACTGCGGTCTTCATTTTCAATATTCGTCCTGCCTTCACTAAATATTTTATGCCACCGAAAAACTTGAGCTCTTGACATAACCTCCTCTCCAAAAGCCTTCTGAAGCTTACCATAAGTTTTCGTCGCATCTTCACCCGATTTAACGCAAAAAGAAACGGCATACCGTCGCGCAATATTTTACGGTTTCATTTCTATGACGAGAGACACGAACACCTGTTCACTTATTACAGCACAACTCACGACTGAGCAGTTGCATCAATGTGCCGCTTGGACTAGAAGTAGCTTATAGACCAAGATCAAAGATGGTGTGCCTACGCAAGCTGCAGGGTTGCTACATCTTGCAAAGAAAAATCAGTCTCATTACTTTATTGTCGCACCTCGTATGTATATATATATATATACACACACACACACACACACACACACACACACAAGATGATTTAGGAGGAAAGAGAAATAATTTGGGAACCGATTTTAGAGCTTGAAATTAAGAAGAAGGGGTCATACAAACATAGGGTATGCGCTCAGTGCAAGACGATTTGAGATTAAGGTAACCGGCGCCGACAATCTGCGTACTGGCGTTTCGACGTGGGTGCACACAGTAAAGTCCGATTTATAAGCGCTTCCTTCAGGACAAAAACTTATTTATTTAGTTGCCAACATGGAGTTCAGTACTGAAGAAGCAACTTTGTTATTACTATGTTATGCTAATGTAAGTTTGAAATTGAAACCAGAGGAACGTGGGGTTCGTGAAATTATTAAGGCCAGACCCGAATTACCTTTTTCATAATTTAAAAAACAATCTGCAACAGTTTTTTAGTTATTTTCGGATGGAAATTGAAACTTTTTACTATATTTTAGAGAAAATTGAACACCGGTTAGTTAAGGATTGGTGAAATTTTCAAAAGAAGGAAATTTTTGCAGAAGAACGGTTAATGTTAACCTTACGGTTAGTTGATAAAAATTAATGTTTTCATAAAAGGAAAAGCGATTAAAAACGTAAATTATTGAGGAGATTGATCATTGTTGGATAATTATTGTTGAGCTTGAGATGTTGATGTAAAATATCCATAGTTGGTGTAAGTATCGTCCACTTGCAGGCTCAGAGCAGATTGATTGGAGGCTTTTTTTTTTTCTCAGCTCCCCTGGGCCGGACCGACTTGTTGGTATTACACCGCCCAGGGGAGTGTCTTTAAACTCAAATAGGCCTCCCCACCTACCGGCTATATACCGGCATGGCAGGTCGGCCTACCGGTTAGCTCTTTTTGAGATTTCTTTATTAAAATGGCCTTTTGGACACCACGCCAGACCCAGTTCGCCGCGACGCGGCGCCGGGTCCCTTCAGTATTCAGTGTGCTGTTACCTGACTGTTACCCGTGGAGTCCTTGGTGGCTCATCAGTGCCAACACACCGCAGTCCACCCGGTCCTCTTCTAGCCAACACCTTGTCTTCTCTCATCGGAGTATTTCTGTAGAACAACTTGTCTAACAAAACTAGCAAAATTATTCCGGTTTGACTCGCTTCTTAGCATGTAGTCGATTGTTGTCTCTGGAGTTATACCTGTGAGTGCCTTACTATGTCTAAGTGTGTCCCACCTATTGCACTCAAAAAAGGTGTGCTCAGCATCATCAATCTCGTTGCAGTAGTTGCAAATCGGCTCTTCTCTCTTGCCTATTTTGTGCAGGTAGTTATTGAAGGAACCGTGTCCTGTAAAAAACTGCGATAGGTGATGATCAACCTCACCAAATCTTCTCGACGACCGTGGCTTGATGTTGGGGATAAGGGTTCTCGTCCATCGACCCACAGCTTCCTGCGACCATCTTTCCTGCCTATTATAAGATATTATAAACGGCATCCCTGACCTCTTGTTCTGTCTTGCCTTGTGCCCACTCCACCCTCTTTTTTGCGATTAGGTCAATAGGAGGTGTACCCGATAACACGGACAGGGCGGCATAGGACACTGTCCTGTATGCGGACACAACACCTAGGAGCACACACCTGTGTGTCCTCGCCAGTCTCTCTTTGTTGCGCCTGATGGCGATAGAGCGCCACCAGGCCGGAACGGCATACATAAGCAAAGACACGACGGTGGTCGCCAGTAAACGGCGCTTTGAGGCCCGAGGGGCATTCTGCGATGACATAATGATGTTTAGACTTTTTATCGTCCTTTCTGCCTTGTTGCATACATTGACTATGTGCCCGGTGTATCTACAGTTTTTCTGGAGGATAACTCCTAAGTACTTGATGTTATTCGCTTCTTCTATAGCACGACCGTTGATGGAAATATTGAACGGTTCTAGCACTCTTCTACCCGTAAAGGCAATACACCGGCATTTTTCCGTAGACAGTTGCAGACCCCTGGACCTCAACCGCTCCTGTATAGTGTCGATAGCCGCATACACCCTCTCCCGCACCTCCAAGACCGTCCTTCCCTCTACGAGGACTGCAAGGTCATCTGCATAAGCCAGGACCTGGACGCCGACAGGAAACTCCTTCTGAAGGAGTTCATTTATAATCACCAGCCACAACAACGGCCCCAGAACAGAGCCCTGCGGAACTCCACCGTGCATTTGAAAATGTACCGTTTCTTCCTGTGCTTCTACCAGACATCCTCTGTTGGACAAGTAACATTCAATTTGCCTACGCAGGTACGGGCTGAGGCCCCTAGCCGCAATTGCGTCATTAATGTGACCCCAACCGATAGCCCCGAACTCGTTTTTTATGTCTAGTGACAGCATCAGTGGAATTCTCCTGGTTCGCCAAGAGCCTCTCTTCACCTCGTCGGCCCATCCCGAAATTCGGCAGATAGCCTGCACGGTGGATCGCCCCTGCATAAACCCGTAATGGTTAGGACTGATTCCGGCTCCCTCTTCTAGTTCTTTGATGATGCGGCCAGCCAGCATCTTTTCTACTAGCTAGATTGATTGGAGGCTGTGGAACACGAAGATAACGATAGGTATGCGAATGAAGTTTTTCGGTGCAGTTACCTGTGGAACTCTACCTAATTTGATGACTCGAAGGAGCTGAACGGTAGGTAAATTGCTGAACAATTTCCTGTATTTGACTTCTGAAGGACGATTTAATGTCGTCGGAATTTTGGCAACATGAGGAAGTAGGCTACGAAAAAATAGCTCATCGTCATTTACAGGCTTGGATTTTGTAAATACCTTTTCTAATAGTTAGACTTTTCTATTCTTCATTTCCAAGACTGTTTCGTTATGTTTGGCGTTACTCAGGATCCTCCGTCTTTTTGTTCGTTCTGCTTCCTCGTCTTTTTGTTCGGTCTGTTTTCTCTGCTGTGGAAATTTTCTGTTGGGATCCTGCTTAATACCTGTGTACTTTCCGTAGTTCCCGGTTCGTCGGATGCACTGGTCGTTTCTATTAAACTCTGATTCATCCTCTGAAGTAATGCCTTACGGTGTTTTCGGAGGCTAAACGGAAGAAAGAAAGGAAATTGATACAGAGCAACTGAAGAACAATAGATTTGATGTTGGTTATAGTAACTTTCCAACAGATCTTCTTGGGGTTGATGAGGCTTAATTAATTAAAACCGAATATTTTAAAATTAAAAATGAAACGGTATGATACTATTTTTTATTATACAGTCATTCACGGGAACCGGCTGTTTTTGAAGTGGGTTGTACTCGAGCGTTCGTGGTGGGAGGGGTACGTGGCTGGTGTCTGACGTTTCCTTTGTTCATAGAATTTACATTTTAGTCGAGATGGAGCCGTGGACGCTAGACCAACGCCTGTACGCGTGTGACAGTTTTGTGCGAAATGACGAATCCGTAACTGCTGTTCAGCGAGATTTCCGCCGTCAATTTAATATCCATCGTAATGCAAGCGTCCCTTCTCGTAACACAATATCGCGACGGGTAAACAACCTTCGAACAAGCGGTTCAATATTGAAGAAAAAAACACCGGATCCCCGACGAACTGCTAACACTCCGGAGAACATCGAACGAGTAAGGAAAGCCGTTGTCAGAAGCCCACGCCGCTCTATTCAAAGGCATTAAGCAGCGCTTTAAATGAGCACAAGTACGGTAAGACGAATTCTGCATACAGACCTGCATTTCCATCCTTACAAGATAGCCGTCGTGCGGCAGTTAAACGAGCAAGATTTCACGCAGCGATTACAATTTTGTCGACAAATGCCTACCGTTTTTGAAGAAAATGATAATTTGTTATCGCTAATGAGTGACGAAGCCCATTTTCATCTGAATGGTTTCGTCAACAAACAGAATCGCCGGTATCGGGCAGAAAGAAACCCGCATCAGCTTCACGAGAGACCACTTCATAGTCCGTCTGGTGTGCAATAGGAAAAGTCGGTGTTATTGGACCATATTTTTTTGAAGAAAATGACGCTGCCGTAACTGTAACAGCTGATCGTTACGTTGCGATGTTGAATACGTTTTTCATGCCCGAGTTACGAAACCGGGAAATCGTTTTTCAAAATGGGTTATTCCAGCAGGATGGAGCTACAGCGCACACAGCGAGGGCAACGATGGCTGTTCTCCGTAACTTGTTTCCGGGACGGATCGTTTCCAGATTCGGCGATATTCCTCGGTCCCCCGACTTGAGTAGTTGTGATTTTTTTGTGTGGGGGTTTCTGAAATCGCGTGTGTACAGCGATAAACCGCGTACATTGGAGGACCTAAAGATCGCAATTCGTCATCACGTCACCCAGATTGATGTAGACATGCTGCAAAGAATTGAGGCCAGTTACTGTGAAAGGCTACAACAATGTATTACCCAAAATGGACATCACTTGCCGGTCATAATTTTTCGTTCATGAGTAACAAATGCTTTGATTTAACAAGTGTTTCATTACCAATAAAACTTTTTTTAAAGTAAATATTAAATTTTTTATCATTATTTTAAAAAATATCCGGTTCTCATGAATTACTCTGTATAATTAATGTAAAGTGCAAGCTTTTAATGAAAAATTTTAGTTTATTTTTAGGTAAAATTATAATTTACATATGTTTCCTCCGGTTATGGAGATTCAGCTAGCGTTTTGAAAAGTATAAGATAGAAATTGAAAATTAGATAATTTTCCTTAAATAATTTATCTAATTTTATAATCGCTAATAAATTTTACTGTAAAATAAATCAAGGTTTTGTAGTCTATTCATATAGTAATTATGGAAAAGGTGGCAAAATTAATATATAAAAAAAATCTGATATCTTTTGATTACATATCTAAATAAGTCAAGAATATTAAACAACCATTATAAGCTCTTTAAATAAATTTCAGACTTCTGAATACTTGGATTAGTTGAACACTTAGATAATAAATGTTCATTCTAATCAAAATCACAAAGAGTTGTAACAGATTATAAAACTGAGCTAGCTTGGGAATTTTGAGAACTTTCCAATTTCAATCGCATATGTTTTATCAAACCACTTATTTTTCTGGTTAACCAATAAATTTCATATATTGATCAACATTCGCAGTGATATTAAAATTATGTAAACGTGTTCATACTTAAAAAATGAAGCATACTAGTACGTACTAGTATGCAGTACTGGTGCAGATCTACATGCTTGTATTATTACTTAAAATGGTTTGAAATTATTGTTCACTTCTTGAAGGTGAACATGTGATACATGATTTTAATGTAAAATGTTATGAGAAAAATGATGGCAAAAACAATTTTTTTTAAATACAGAGTGTCCCATATAAAACGTAACCCATCAATCACTCATCCATGAAATTTCAAAAGTCAATCTTACTCCCCTACTCGTTACTGAAATGGGCTCGTTGATCTGAACATCGCGGCGACGCAGTAGAACACTACCGATAGTAACAACAGTGCAATCATAACGTTCAGTGTATCGCTAGAGACAAGATGGTGTTTTCGCTAGACGAACGTGTTTTCATTGTCGAGTCGTACTTCAGTACGAAATCAGCGGTCGCAGTGCAAGATTTGTTTCGCCATAAGTACCCGGATAAACCGGCTCCTAACAAAACATCAGTATTAAGGTTAGTCGCAAAATTTGGAGAGACCGGTTCTGTTAATAACAAGGAACGCAAAAGATCTGCGTCAGTGTTGAATACAGATACAGTCGCTGAAATCAAAGACCGATTACTCGCCTCGCCAAATAAATCGATCAGACGTTTATCTGCTGAAATTAATTTGTCTAAATCGACCGTTCATCGGGCGACCAAACGATTACGATTACGACCTTATCGCGTTCAAACGGTTCATCTACTTCTTGAGCCCGACAAAGAAAAACGGCTACAATATTGTCAACGGTTCCGTCGATTTCTGCGCGAGGGAATTAACGTTACGGATTCGTTATTTTTCACAGATGAAGCACGGTTTCATTTGGATGGCTACGTAAACAGCCCAAACAGTAGAATTTGGAGCGCTGAAAATCACCACGTTTATCACGAAAAAACAATTACACCCGCAGAAGTCGGGCGTGTGGTGCGCGATATCGCGGAAGAAAATAATCGGTCGTATTTTTTCGAGTACACCATTAATGCAGAACGATATCAGGGTATTTTATTTCAGTTCGTCGCACTCTTGGTAGAGGAAGAGTACCTCTGAGTAACCACTGCCGGCTACAACATGACGGTGCTACATCGCACTACGCAGGTTCAACTTCTGATTTCGTCGAGGAATTCTTTGGTAATCGTGTTATCGGTCGAGGCTTGTGGCCACCAAGATCTCCAGATTTGACTGCGGCGGATTTTTTTCTACGGGGTTACCTCAAAGAAAATGCCTACAGCGACAAACTACGAACATTTGAACGATTGAAAGTCAATATTGAACAAGCTGTATTAAATACCCAGCCAAAAAACTTTGAAAAAGTTGCAAGAAACGCTGTAAAAAGAATTGAAGCTTGTATTCAAGAATATGGCGGCCACTTCCAACATTTACTCTATATGTAAGGTAATGGATGGTACTAATAAAAATTACATTTACATTTACACATGCCTTTTTATTATTTCAATACCTACCAACATAAGGTTGGGTTGCGTTTTATATGGGAGATGCTATATATATATATATATATATATATATATATTATTTTTTGAGATGAAATAATTCTAAAACTTCTCAATTACGCCGAGAAACATGAGTAAAAATTTGGTTGCGATTGATGGAATGATTTTTTTTTGTTTATCCCGAACAAACAAAAACCCTTTTGCTCTTTATATAATACTAGCAGACCCGGCAATGCTTTGCTATTGCTAGATTTGAGTATATATATATATAGATTAAATGAACACAATTGAAAGTTTCATAAAACATTAACAAAATTAACATCACGGAAACTTCACTAAATTTAACCTTTCACTTTATCCCTTTTTTGTTTTTTCTCCTTTCCCCTATTTACATTTTCCCTTTTTTAGGTTTTTTCTTTTTAAATTTTCCCCTATATTCCCTTTTTTCCGTTTTATCTTTTTCCCTTTCACCCTTTTCCAAAATTTCCTTTTTCCCGCGCGTAAATCTGTCCAGTAGTTTTTTATATAGCGAACGCACATACGAACATTGCCTTTTATATATATATATAATATATAAAAGAAGAAAGTTTGTGTATTTAGTTGTTTGTTTTGTAAATATCTCGACTACGGCGCCACCTAGCGGGTATAGTTTTCGCAAAAATATTAATTTTCACGTAACTAATATATATTCTAAATATAAGCGAAATCGGACCATAAATGAAATTTTTCCAAATATGTCCACTCCCAACGCTATGTAATGGGTCCGTTTTTTGTTGAGGTATTTCTTTCCATGTAAGTAACGCATATTTTGAATATAAGCCAAATCTGACCATAAATACAATTTTTCGAAATATCTCGACGCCAGCGCCACCTAGCGGGTTCAAACTAATTCAGAAATCTTCAGGGGCGTGCCCACAACAAGTTTCATCGTAATCGGATAAACGGTTTAGGAAGGCGTAAGACATATACAGACAGACAGATATTCATTTTTATATATATAGATTATAGATTATACTTGGCGTTTATAGACCTAGAAAAGGCATTCGATAACGTAGACTGGAATAAAGTGTTCAGCATTTTAAAAAAATTAGGGTTCAAATACAGAGATAGAAGAACAATTGCTAATATGTACAGGAACCAAACGGCAACAGTAATAATTGAAGAACATAAGAAAGAAGCCGTAATAAGAAAGGGAGTCCGACAAGGATGTTCCCTATCTCCGTTACTTTTTAATCTTTACATGGAACTAGCAGCTAATGCTGTTAAAGAACAATTTAGATTCGGAGTAACAGTACAAGGTGAAAAGATAAAGATGCTACGATTTGCTGTTGATATAGTAATTCTAGCCGAGAGTAAAAAGGATTTAGAAGAAAAAATGAACGGCATAGATGAAGTCGTACGCAAGAACTATCGCGTGAAAATAAACAAGTAGAAAACAAAAGTAATGAAATGTAGTAGAAATAACAAAGATGGACCACTGAATGTGAAAATAGGAGGAGAAAATATTACGGAGGTAGAAGAATTTTGTTATTTGGGAAGTAGAATTACTAAAGATGGACGAAGCAGGAGCGATATAAAATGCCGAATAGCACACGCGAAACTAGCCTTCAGTAAGAAATATAATTTGTTTACGTCAAAAATTAATTTAAATGTGAGCAAAAGATTTTTGAAAGTATATGTTTGGAGCGTCGCTTTATATGGAAGTGAAACTTGGACGATCGGAGTATCTGAGATGAAAAGATTAGAAGCTTTTGAAATGCGGTGCTATAGGAGAATGTTAAAAATGAGATGTGGACTTATAGGCCACATACTAAGGCATCCTGGAATAGTCGCTTTAATATTGGAAGAACAGGTAGAAGGAAAAAATTGTGTAGGCAGGCCACGTTTGGAATATGTAAAACAAATTGTTAGGGATGTAGGATGTAGAGGGTATACTGAAATGAAACGTCTAGCACTAGATAGGGAATCTTGGAGAGCTGCATCAAACCAGTCAAATGACTGAAGACAAAAAAAAAGATTACAGATTATCATCAAAAAGTTGAAAACATTGAAATTTCTTTAAACATATTTTGGCTTAGTGCTTTAAAAAAACAAAAAGAACTACAGCTATATATATATATATGCAATAAAAATGAGTCAAAACACAATTTTTTGATCGAAACATATTATAATGCAATATTTTTACTTTTACAAAACTGTTTTTATCATCAAATGAATACACGTACGTGGTAAAACAAAAAAATATAAATTAAAAAATTAATCTTATTTATATATTTTTTTAAATTTCATCTAAATCTACTAATATTAAATGCCTAGAAATATTTTTCAAAATAAAAACTCCATTTTTATAAAAATGTTTTTAATTTGTTTTTATTACATTTGAGTTGCATAATAAAAAAAAAAAAGTAATAAGTTAACAAATTTTATAAACCTAAAACATTCAGCTATAGAAATAATTTGAAAAAAGGTAAAATATTTATGGCTAAAACAATGAAATTGAAAATAATAAGAGTTAAAAAATATTTCTTGTAACAATCATCATGATTGTGTAATTATTATTTTAGTTTGAATAATATAATGTTATAATAGTCAGAATTTTTTTTTTTGTAAAAGGAAAGAAATCAGTATTTAAAAAAAATAAAATTAGTTTTTGTTAGACGTGTTACAATATTGAAAAACGAGATTAAACTGGTTATACGCGCGGACGCGCGCGCGCGTGTGTGTGTGTGTGTGTGTGTATGTGTCTACGTATACACACACATATAACATCCATATAGTTACTGCTGCGAGCACTGGGCCATAACAGACATTGCTTGTATGGTTAAATAGGCTTACCTTTACGAACCACCACAACATGTATAAAACTCTAAATAATTACTGTTTTTATATACACAAACCGGCCACGTTAAATATAAGTTATCATATTGTATTGGGTTTCGTTTCTCCTAGGGGAACAATTAATGGAAACTGTATTATCGAACTCGAATATTTTAGTACGGGTAACAAATACAATGTCTCGATTACACATATACTCGTACATACGCGTGTGCGTGCACAAAAACACACGACAAGATGTTTTTTTTTTAGTACTTCTATAACGTGAGTAAAAGTTCATTAAATAGTATTTATAGTACTTGAAAAAACAAACTGTATAATCAAACGATGGAACTCACAGGATAAATAGCGTTATAAAGGAGGTATATTTATTTTACTGTATGTATACGATTACAATATTTCTTAATCATTACAAACCAAGAATTACCAAAATTATTAATTTTTTTTTAATATTAAGTAGATATATACCGTACAGAAATGTTGTTAGTATTTTTTTTATTTAACTGAATTAATAATTAACGCATTATGAAATCCGCAAAGTCAATAAAAGGAAATTCATTGAACAGTATGACGAAGCGTGATAACAGTTTTACACTTAAATGATTCGCGTAAAAAATAATGGAATCTTTTCTTCCAAAGGATCTTTTAAAAGCTAATTAATTAACAGAACATTTTTTCAGCTGTTACTAGATAACTAAACTGAAAAAGGTATTGATTGATAATTAGTTTCTTAAGGATAATTGAATGAAAAAGTTTCATTATATTTGAAATTATTTAATAATTACAATAAATAATTAATGTAAATTATTTACATAATAAAACATAATTTAGTTAAAGTACATTAATAATTTTTTTTTTTTTATTAAACTTGATTAAATGGTCATTGTAAACCCACCGGGATGGTCTAGTGGTTAACGCGTCTTCCCAAATCAGCTGATTTGGAAGTCGGGAGTTACAGCGTTCAAGTCCTAGTAAAGCCAGATATTTTTACACGGACTTGAATACTAGATCGTGGATATCGGTGTTCTTTGGTGGTGGTTGGGTTTCAATTAGCCACACATCTCAGGAACGGTCGAACTGAGAATGTACAAGACTACACTTCATTTACACTCATACATCCTCATTCATCCTCTGAAGAATTATGTAAACGGTAGTTACCGGAGGCTAAACAGGAAAAAGAAAGAAAAAAGAAGAAATGGTCATCGTAAAATCAGCTGATGTTTGAAGTCAAGAGTTCTAAGGTGCGAGTCCTTGTAAAGGCAGATGCTTTTATATGGATTTGAATGTTAGACAGTAGAATCCTTTGTTTTTTCCTGGTTGGCATTCAATTAACTATACGATTCAGGAGTGGTCGACCTGAATCTGTTCAAAACTACATGTTTACCGGTAAGTTTACACTTGGATTGCATTACATCTGCAGTTGGTAAGGTTTTCTATATGGTCCTATATTTACTAGATTGGTCACTGATGATTTGCTAATGGACAACTAGTATGGTTTCTGACCGGGTAAGAGCATTAAGGATGCCGTACTAAAGGTGATGGATCTTCCTCTAGTTCATGAAAATATGTGTTAGGGATTTTTCTGGACATATCCGGGGTATTTAATAACTTATGGTGGCCCTCTTCCCTGTTTCAGATGCAGAAGCGTAAATGTACACAAAATGAATTAGAAATACTCTCAAGTTATTTCAGCAATCTGACTGTTTTCCTGCGTGATGGCGGCTCGGAGGTTAGTAAGACTCTAACTAAAGGATGCCCTCAGGGCAGTGTTCTGAATCCCGTTCTTTGGATTATAGAATTTGATTCCATGTTGCGTTTGAGGTTGCCATATGGTTGTCGTCTCATCGTTTATGTTGACGACGCGCTGCTACCGCTTTGAAGGGGATTCGCGTAACGAATTAGAATTCCGACCTGTTCATGCTTGTGAGACACTCCGGCTGTGGAGTCCTCAACATAAGATGATTTTCACCCAAGAAAACCACAATGATGTTGCTTAAGGGCCGATTGGCCGTTTTCCGACGAACCCGGGTTCGGATGGCCGGTCTCCCCGTTCGGTACGTTACGGCTTAAAAGTACCTGGGTGTTTCCTTGAGAGAATTTTCGGTTCAAGGAACATCTACAGTATGTAGCAAAAAAGGCCGCTGATGCTTTTTATGGAATCTTAGTCATTGATCCCGATTAGGAGGTTGAATTACCGTACCGTGCGTATACTTTACAAAGGTATCAGCGAAGCTATTACGCTGAATGCTGCACCTGTCTGGGCTCATCGCTTAGCTTTTTGCTGCGGGCTCAGCGACTCCTCTTGCTGGCTGTTATAGGCGGTTAAAGAACAGTCTCGCGGGAGACAGTCTGTGTTATAACCGGAGTAAAATCAATAGATATCTTGGTTAATGAACGTAAAAAACGCTCCATTTCCAACGTAAATAACCTATTGATGTCAGGACGAAAGCAGGAGATCGAAGACCGGGGCGTTGCGTCTTGGCAGGTCAGGTGGAACGAATCCTCCACAGGTCGCTGTACGCACGGTATATTTCCTATAGTATCTGATTTTAGGTGCGATTAGATGGGTGTCCCCCAATATATCACACAGTTTCTCTCCGGGCATGGTGCCTTTCGGGCGATTTTGGCTAGGTTTCGTTTGGTGGATTCGAGTCGATGTCCGGATTGTGGGACATGATATAGTGAACCACGTCTATGTCTGCCTTCAAAACGTGGTCGAACGTTCACGAGCTGTTAGGCAACTTGAGAGAATGCATTCCTTCCTGTATTTACGTATTAACTGGATAATCCGCGAGGAGTGTTTATAATGGATGGTTTTCTTCGCGCCCTTGCGATGTGAAACTCTGCAGAGGGAGTTTAATCGTGGTAGGATCCCGGGTGGCTAGGGTTCCGGCCTAGACATAGGATCGGTTGGAGGTAGGCGCATTGGCATCGTGCCACGGTTATGTTGGTATTGTTTATAATTCGATTTGGGGCTCCCACTGGAGGGGGTGGCTCCGCTGCCGGGTTAAAGTAGCCCGTACGACCGAGGGCGTGGCTTCGTTACGCCGGTGGCGGTCCCTGATTATGACTTGATAATGCCGCGCCAGACTCGATGGTGGGAGTGCTGGGTTTGTCCCCGGCTTCTGCGCGGACCGGAATGAGGTTACGTTCCCCTTGTTAGGTGATCTAATTTGGTCGATTTATTTGGGTGTAGGTCCGAATTTCTATGTTGCGTAAAACATCATTTTCATCGGTACGAGTGCAGCACTGATGTAACTTACAACTCGTTCGTTTTATGAGACACTTACAGTCACGAACGGTGTTGTAAAATTTAGACTACGCGCGGGATCCGCGATTCTGCGGTTTCGGTCAGTTAGTTTGAGGGAATCATGTTAGATTGGATGTGAAGATGTCCGTTTGAGGCCTACGTGAACGCAAAATTTGATTTATATTTTACTGATGTAAATGTCTGCCAAGGCATTTACATCGGTGGCATCCCGACCGAGGCCTGGCTGATGACTGTGAGATGTAATCAGGTCTAAAGACGACCTCCGGCAAAGCCCTTCAGGGCTTAGAATAGAGGGAGGTGGCAACCGGTAAGATGACAAGGTGGGCGTTTTCTCCCTACAGGGTAGTGATTACATCTACAGTTACTTCAGGCCTGGCAAGCCTGGTGATTACACTAGCTAATCTATATACAAACATCCACAATCGGCAGTAGTTGGAAAACTAGTTTGAGAAAACTAACAAAATTTCTTGAATTTTGTTTTTAATCAAAATTAGAGTAGAAGGATTTGTAATAGTCACCAGTAATAAAAGATTTTAAAAAAAAATCTTACAACACAATTGTTTCTGACGCACGGCTGACACACATAACTTAATTTAAAACATCTATTATTTTATTTAAATACAGAGTGTCCCATATAAAACGTAACCCATCAATCACTCATCCATGAAATTTCAAAAGTCAATCTTACTCCCTTACTCGTTACTGAAATGGACTCGTCCAACATCTGAACATCGCGGAGACGCAGTAGAACACTACCGATAGTAACAACAATGCAATCATAACGTTCAGCGTATCGCTAGAGACAAGATGGTGTTTTCGCTAGATGAACGTGTTTTCATTGTCGAGTCGTTCTTCAGTACGAAATCAGCGGTTACAGAGCAAGATTTGTTTCGCCGTAAGTACCCGAATAAACCGGCTCCTAACAAAACATCAGTATTAAGGTTAGTAGCAAAATTTAGACAGACCGGTTCTGTTAATAACAAGGAACACAAAAGATCTGCGTCAGTGTTGAATACAGATACAGTCGCTGAAATCAAAGACCGATTACTCGCCTCGCCAAATAAATCGATAAGACGTTTGTCTGCTGAAATTAATTTATCTAAATCGACTGTTAATCGGGCGACCAAACGATTACGATTACGACCTTATCGCGTTCAAACGGTTCATCTACTTCTTGAGCCCGACAAAGAAAAACGGCTACAATATTGTCAACGGTTCCGTCGATTTCTGCGCGAGGGAATTAACGTTACGGATTCGTTAATTTTCACAGATGAAGCACGGTTTCATTCGGTTGGCTACGTAAACAGCCAAAACAGTAGAATTTGGAGCGCTGAAAATCCGCACGTTTATCACGGAAAACAATTACACCCGCAGAAGTCGGGCGTGTAGTGCGCGAAATCGCAGAAGAAAATAATCGGTCCTATTTTTTCCGAGTACACCATTAATGCAGAAAGATATCAGGATATTTTATTTCGGTTCATCGCACTCTTGCGATGAAGAGGAAGACAGACGCTGCCGGCTACAACATGACGGTGCGACATCGCACTACGCAGGTTCAACTTGTGATTTCGTCGAGGAATTCTTTGGTAATCGTGTTATCGGTCGAGGCTTGTGGCCACCAAGATCTCCAGATTTGACTGCGGCGGATTTTTTTCTACGGGGTTACCTCAAAGAAAAAGCCTACAGCAACAAACGACGAACACTTGAACAATTAATTGAACGTCAATCAATATTGAACAAGCTGTATTAAATATCCGGCCACAAACTTTGAAAAAAGTTGCAAGAAACGCTGTAAAAAGAATTGAAGCTTGTATTCAAGAAGATGGCGGCCACTTCCAACATTTAATGTAAATGTAAGGTAATGGATGGTAATAATAAAAATTACATTTACATTTACGCGTGCCTTTTTATTATTTCAATACCTACCAATATAAGGTTGGGTTGCGTTTTATATGGGACACTCTACAATATTTTTTCGTTTATTTAATTCAATGATTCTAACTAATGCGCGCGCGCACATCGTATTTATTTCGCACGGGTTTGGCGGTACTAGCGGTGACCGTCAGCACGAACTAAACTAATGTAATTTTACAACTTACATAAACAAATTTCGTAAGACTGGTGTAGTCGCGAGACTTAACGCACCAGGTACCGAGTAAACCGGGCGATCTAGTTCGAAACCCGACCAGACCGAGTTACATTTTTACACTTTAAATGTTATTAATTTACTTAATTTTGCCGCTAACCTGTGACGTCACAACACAGCACCAGTTTAGAGCTTTTTTTGGGGTGGGGGTGCAATTTTTCAAAATTTTCTTTTGCAAATATTGTTATTTTTTAATTGTTAACCAATGTGAGTATGAAAAATACTACCTTAGGCGAAATCTCTTGATACTGAAGGTAATCTTACTCTATAGCCTCACTTCCTTGGTCTTTTAAGTTGAAAATTTAATGATATTAATGCCCCGTATATACAAGTAAACCGAACAAGTTTGGTCATAATCGGTCCAGAAGTTCTGAAGATATAAAGTGATTTAGAGGTAAACGCCGAACACACGTACATACGAACATTAACATTCGGAAAATTTCCTTCCGGATTTTTGGATTCCTTAGATGTCAAAAATCAAGATCCGTTGAAAACATCTGCCCAAATTGGACCGATTACAATACTTTTCTTTCTAGAGTTATAGCGCTATCTAGTCGGGAAAGTAATAATAATCTAATTTCAAATAGTTAATTAACATTAAAAGACCTGAAAAATTTAATTCTATACAGAGTACATTTTTCAGGTACTAGTGACATCACATTCATACAAATATCCCTAGTTAAACGGTTTTGTCAAGTAATATATACAGGGTCATTCACAGGAACCGAATGTTTTTGAAGTGGGTTGTACTCGGGCGTTCGTGGTGGGAAGGGCACTTGGCTGGTGTCTGACGTTTCCTTTGTTCATAGTATTTACATCTTAGTCGTTGAGATGGAGCCGTGAACGCTAGATCAACACCTGTCCGCGTATGACAGTTTTGTGCGAAATGACGAATCCGTAACTGCTGTTCAGCGAGATTTCCGCCGTCAGTTTAATATCCATCGTAATGCAAGCGTCCCTTCTCGTAACACAATATCGCGACGGGTAAACAACCTTCGAACAAGCGGTTCAATATTGAAGAAAAAAACACCGGATCCCCGACGAACCGCTAGCGCTCCGGAGAACATCGAGCGATTAAGGGAAGCCATTGTCAGAAGCCCACGCCGCTCTATTCAGAGGCATTCAGCAGCGCTTCAAATGAGCACAAGTACGGTAAGACGAATTCTGCATACAGACCTGCATTTCCATCCTTACAAGATAGCCGTCGTGCGGCAGTTAAACGAGCAAGATTTCACGCGGCGATTACAATTTTGTCGACAAATGCCTACCGTTTTTGAAGAAAATGATAATTTGTTATCGTTAATGAGTGACGAAGCCCATTTTCATCTGAATTGCTTCGTCGACAAACAGAATCGCCGGTATCGGGCAGAAAGAAACCCGCATCGGCTTCACGAGAGACCACTTCATAGCCCAAAGGTGACCGTCTGGTGTGCAATAGGAAAGGTCGGTGTTATTGGACCGTATTTTTTTTAAGAAAATGACGCTGCCGTAACTGTAACAGCTGATCATTACATTGTGATATCGAATACGTTTTTCATGCCCGAGTTACAAAACCGGGGAATCGATTTTCAAAATGTGTTATTCCAGTAGGGTGTAGCTACAGCGCACAGAGCGAGGGCAACGATGGCTGTTCTCCGTAACTTGTTTCCGGGACGGATCGTTTCCAGATTCGGCGATATTCCTCGGTCCCCCGACTTGAGTAGTTGTGATTTTTTTTTCTGTGGGGGTTTCTGAAATCGCATGTGTACGGCAATAAACCGCGTACATTGGAGGACCTAAAGATCGCAATTCGTCATCACGTCACCCGGATTGATGTAGACATGCTGCAAAGAATTGAGGCCGGTTACCGTGAAAGGCTACAACAATATATTGTTCAAAATGGACATCAATTGCCGGACATAATTTTTCGTTCATGAGTAAGAAACAAATGCTTTGATTTAACAAGTGTTTCATTACCAATAAAACTTTTTTAAAGTAAATATTCAATTTTTTATGATTATTTTAAAAACATCCGGTTCCCGTGAATGACCCTGTACAAGTATATGCTAAAATTGTTATCGATTTAAACATAAATTATGTTATCGACTAATCGATTATACAATTACATTATTGATAACAATTTAACAGAGCTTAAAAATAATAAATAAAACTGAAAATAATCATAAAACAGATATAATTATACAGTTGGTAAAAAGAAGCATATATAGATCAAAAATCAGAAACTGTGCAATTAGAAACATAAGTATAACGCATAATTTAAAAAAATACAGACTTTTTTCTTAAAGTGGTGCTAGTGAAATATTTCGCTAGCAATAACTTGATAACAAAGCAATCGCAGACGTATGAGAACTTTTTATTTATATTAATATCTCAAATCAGTTCCTAAAATATTGCTACGCAATTGATCACATATATGTAGAGTAATATTAAAGTATGGAAACGAGATAGAAATATGTACTGCATTTATATTGTTACAAAATTATTACTTTATGGTGTAATTGAAATTTTTTCTGGCACCTTAAAACAGCCATATTGAATCAATTTATTATTTTTTTTAAATAGTAAGGTGGAAATGTGAGATACGTGATTTTAATGTGAATTTCGCTGTAAAAGTGATTCCGATAACTGTTTTTCGATAAATTTCTTTGTTTTTGTTATATGCAATCAAATTTAGAAAAATTGGAGTAATTATAAAACAAAATAAAACATCCCGTAGTAGTTTTTTTTTAATTTCGTGTAATATTCAGAATTACATCTAATAAAAAAAAAATCCCATTCGGCACGCTGGAAGGCAGAGGTAGATTTCACCGGTGCTAAGTAGAGGACAACTCACGACTGAACAGTCGCATCATGTGCCGTTTGGACTAGAAGTAGATCAAGGTCAAAGATGGTGTGCCTATGCAAACTGCAGGGTTGCCACATCTTCTTTCTTTCCTGTTTAGCCTCCGGTAACTACTGTTGCAAAGAAAAATCAGTCTCATTACTTTATTGTCGCACCTCGTATTATTCAAACACGTCATTTTATATAATATTATTTATCATTTTATATAAGGAATAATGAATAATTAAGATCGAGTATATATATTATATAATGTATAAAGTAAATGTATAAAAAACAAATGTATAAGTAATATATTGAATAAAGAATGAGTATATAATATATTTAAGTAATAAAGTAATTAAGTCTGCAAATCGACTCAAGTGAACTAATATATTTAAGAAACCAAGCAAAATAAATAGAGAAGAAACGTTAGGAAGTAATTAATCAACTTCCCACATATTTTTGTTTAGGAGTCGAGAACAAAATTTTATTTCATAAAAAATTTTAAAATTTTGTCATATATTTTTGTCGTTATTGAATTATTATTCATCGTAAAAAGCTTTTTGTAATAAGAGGTTAATAATTATTAATAAATCAATACATTTAAATTTCAAAAAAAAGAAAGGAGATAAAGTCTTTTTCAAACCGATGTGCCCTCCCTTAAGATCCAAATATTTCATTAAAGTTTTATTTTGATACAACTCCGGAACCAAGGAAAATAAGTACCACTTTTATGATATATCTTTGAAAAGCCCTCAGTGAGGGCTTATTACTACAGTTAAAAAAAAACTTTAAAATCCAATTTTTTTTGGATTTTAGACTTTTTTGTACACTTTTGGTTCAGTCGATTGCAATCAAAAGGGGTAGATGTAAAATTACATGTTACAACAGTTCTAAATCCAAAATTTCAACATTCTACGGCTAATCGTTTATGAGTTACGCGCGATACATTCGTACATACATACATACGTACGTACAAACATCACGCCGAAACTAGTCAAAATGAATATTTTCTTTGAAATCTTGAAACCGAAATTTTTCGTAATCAAAATACTTCCTTTACTTCGTACAAGGAAGTAAAAAAGTTGTTTATAAATACTGAACATTTATTTTAATTGTATTGAGAAGTATTATGTTTTAAAGATATTTATTCATGAAGACAGAAAAATTAATGAACGTAACAAATGATGAAAAACAAATAAACAATACAACATAACAATTTTATTTTTCATACGGAAGTTTCTGTGTTTGGACTAGATAACTATTGTAACGTTATCAAGGAAATGGGAAGTAAACACTTTACTCGATTAGTTCTTGTAGGTTCCGAGTGGAATACCGTGGAAGCTAGCTAGATAAGATAAGAAAGTGAGGAAAGGCTAGATTTGGCCCCGAGGATGGACATTTTCTGAGTTATAATATCTTCTTTTTTTTCTTTTTTTGGGGCGAAAAACGTTTTTACGTTAACGTGCGACACACGGTCATCACTATCCGCACTGTCCCCCAAGAAACTGTCGCGGACATTCTTAATACTCTGCGCTCTACCGGATCGCTGTCTCCCCGCTGGGGTTAAACGCCCTCTCCATGGGCGGGGGCGTACCCCGAACCTTTCGGGTTCAGTCATAAGATCACCAACAACAGAAAAAAAAATGAGTAAAAGTCCGAGAATTCGACTAAGTAAATTCTATAATTCGAACGTAAACAAACCAATCGGCTATGGTAAGTAAACAGTCCCTGACAACCGTAGGCCAACTAACATAAAAACAAAAATAACCAGATTAATTAATACAATAAGCAATGAAAACGCAATAAACATAAACAAGAACGACTAACTAACGTCAAACTGCAAAGTCCATTACTAATAAAGTCCGCAAAGTGTGCTAATCGATGCGGCACTAACTTAGGCGAACGAATTAAGGTTAACGAAACTAACATAAAACAACGAACTAAACCAATAACACAAATAACCGACGAAACTCAACAAAATTCGAAAACAGAGAGCGCTAACAATCACCATCCCCGCCAGGTATTCGGAAAATAGTTGTGTGTACTTTTTTTTTGTCTTCAGTCATTTGACTGGTTTGATGCAGCTCTCCAAGATTCCCTATCTAGTGCTAGTCGTTTCATTTCGGTATACCCCCTACATCCCTAACAATTTGTTTTACATATTTCAAACGTGGTCTGCCTACACAATTTTATCCTTCTACCTGTCCTTACAATATTAAAGCGACTATTCCAGGATGCCTTAGTATTTGGCCTATAAGTCTGACTCTTCTTTTAGCTATATTTTTCCAAATACTTCTTTCTTCATCTATTTGCCGCAATACCTCTTCATTTGTCACTTTATCCACCCGTCTGATTTTTAACATTCTCCTCTAGCACCGCATTTCAAAAGCTTCTAATCTTTTCTTCTCAGATACTCCGATCGTCCAAGTTTCACTTCCATATAAAGCGACACTCCAAACATATACTTTCAAAAATCTTTTCCTGACGTTTAAATTAATTTTTGACGTAAACAAATTATATTTCTTACTGAAGGCTCGATTCGCTTGTGCTATTCGGCATTCTATATCGCTCCTGCTTCGTCCATCTTTAGTAATTCTACTTGTGTGTACTACGTGCACGAAATTCTCATAACAAATGGGATCAGTCATCCACTGGAGCAAGAATCAACTGTAATTTAAATAACGAATAGTTTACGCTATATAATACTTTTTTTTTTATTCTAATTAGTCAAATTTGAATTGATAAAGACATAGTGCTTTAAATGAGATACATAGGAATTTGTAAAAAACAAAAATTTGTTCGACGTATAAAGTATTTTATTTCTTGATAGATACGGTATTAGGATATTAAATTGTTATTTTCTTGAGAAAAATGTACCTTGACGAGATCGAAGAATTTGACGTCTGTCACAAATCTAAATTAGGATTGTATTCTACATTCTTTTCACTCTTGGCCTAATTTTTGAACTCTGTTAAATGTGTGCCGACTCGATAGTTTTCATCTTGCTGGCTTAATATCCTTCCTTCTGTTCAGATTAGTGTGTTTTCTTCATATTCTTACTAATTGTAAACATCCTTTCGTTTTTTTATTTCTTATTTTTTAATAATAAATCAGCTGAGCTTAAGCATTATTAAGCGATTAATAAATTAGGAAGACAGACACTGCCGGCTACAACATGACAGTGCGACATCGCACTACGCAGGTTCAACTTCTGATTTCGTCGAGGAATTCTTTGGTAATCGTGTTATCGGTCGAGGCTTGTGGCCACCAAGATCTCCAGATTTGACTGCGGCGGATTTTTTTCTATGGGGGTTACCTCAAAGAAAAAGCCTACAGCGACAAACCACGAACGCTTGAACGATTGAAAGTCAATATTGAACAAGCTGTATTAAATATCCAGCCGCAAACTTTGAAAAAAGTTCCAAGAAACGCTGTAAAAAGAATCGAAGCTTGTATTCAAGAAGATGGCGGTCACTTTCAAAAAAGAAGAACTCGAAGGTCTACTAAATTTTAGAACTGAGTATAATTACTCAAATAATGTACCATTTAAAATGGAAGAATTCGTGAAAGCGTTGGAAAAAGCAGGTAACACAGCTGCTGGTCCGGATGAAATCCATTATAATATGATCAGGCAGCTGAATACCACTGCAAAACGCAGATTATTAGAACTTTATAATCAAATATGGCGGGATGGAACGTACCCGCAGCAGTGGAAAAAAGCTCATGTTGTTCCAGTACCAAAGAAAAATAAAAATTTAACAGATCCCAATAGCTACCGTCCTATTTCTTTAACGTGAGCTATGGGAAAAATATTTGAAAAAATGATTAATAATCAACTCGTCTGGGTTTTGGAAAAAGAAAACCTGATGTTACCGTATCAAGCAGGTTTTCGGCAATACCATTCTACCACTGATCAAATGATCAGCTTAGAGGACGTTATATATAACAGCTTCATTAAAAGGAAACATTGTGTCGGAGTCTTCTTTGATCTTCAGAAGGCTTTCGATATGACCTGGCGTCATGGTATAATGCTCCAGATACATGAATGGGGCATTCGTGGCAATCTGCCTATACTGCTCAGCAACTATATGAATGGCCGTACCTTCCAAGTACGCGTCAACAATGAATATTCATGTGAAAGAATCTTGGAAAATGGCATACCGCATGGTTCGCCGTTGAGCGGTACCTTGTTTACCATTGCCATTAATAAATTGATATTAGCCATTCCTGCAGAAATCAGCAAAAGCGGTCTATGTTGATGATCTGGCAATTGTGTATGCCAGCAACAAAACTGCTATGGTGAGGTACAAATTGCAACGAGCGATCAATGCTCTAAATGAAGTTGCAAGGAATAACGGATTCCAATTCTCACCAGAAAAAACGTGCTGTGTACACTTTTGTAGGAAGAGAATTCCTCATCAAAGTCCTGCGTTGACAACTGATGATAATCCAATACAATATAAAGACAATGTAAGATATTTAGGACTAGTATTGGATAAATCCCTTACATGGGGATTACATATACAGGACTTGAGTGATAGATGTAAAAGAGCCCTAAACAATATAAAATGTCTATCGAACTTAAATTGGGGCTCAGACAAAGAGACATTATTGAGATTGTATAAAGCATTGGTTCAATCTAAACTAGACTACGGATGTATCGTATATTCATCCGCTAGAAAGCCGCATTTAAAAAAGTTAGAATTCTTAATAGGGAGAGCTGGTATATGAACACAGTTCTAACATTTAGTGATTGATAGATGCTATGTTGCCATTTAAACAGATTTTTCTTCTTCCTTGGCCCCGTAACCGCCAAGTTTGGCATCAGATAAATCCCTTTGTTGAGTTTGCCTTATTCAATACGTTTAGATAGAAAAATTCTTCCAAGCTGTAAGGAAGATGAATAAAAAAACTCATTTTTAATATTATGATAACATTTTTATTATTTATTTTTTTTAATTTAATAACGAATCAATATAGTATAATTTTACTATTTTATATATATATATATATATATATATATATATATATATATATATATGTATAAAAAAAAATTTCCTAAAATATTTAAAATCGTGTTAAATTCTCCAATGGACAATACGGTTGGTTGTACTATTAATGATATTTGTATATCGACTTAAAAGCGATGACAAATATAAGAGAACTTTATCGGAGAACTTTGAGAACGGTCGGTTGTTATTATCAGAGGTGAAACAGTGCGGTGCAGGAAATAAATTTTCATAATTTATTTTGCTCTGGCGGTTAAAGAGATTTGTTTCTCTTAACGCGACAGAAGTTGCAGGGTGGGGAACGACAGTGAATTACGTAGACAGAATATGAAACCCAGCGGTCAGACTCGGGTTGATTATAAAGTGGTTATTGATGGCCTGCGATACGCTGTTCAATTTGGATCTTTGCGTCTGTGATCACACTTGATATATTATTAATTATTACTATTTCTTATGCATTGTTCATTTTAGATAGCGACCCTCATTGATTGGGGTAAGTTTTTTTATATTATTATTTTAATAGAATTTAAAATTATTGCTTTTCCTGGTGTATCCATACTTACGTAATGCATTTTAGAATACAATGTGCACTGTCCTATTTTTACAAAATACATAACTATTTCTTAATATCATATCCAAACATTTCTAACATTGTTTTCTATTTATAATACCGGCGAAATGGTATCCCAAACATATACAGATATGAAACAAGTTACATGCATGGTTGTAAATTTTAGGTTAAATGGGCAATACATAATTAACCAAGGAAATAAAATTATTGTACAATCTAAACGTACTGTATTCGTGGGGTAAGCAAAATATGGTTAATGTGTTAAAAACAATTATTTTAGATAATTTAAAATCTAGTCCCAAGTAATCAGTCAGGGGCCTTTGACAGGCGAACAGACAAGTTCGCCTGTGCCATCGATGGGGTGATAAATTAAATTAAATTAATTTGTAGTTTTACTGATTTCAATTACGGAGCCATATTTTTAGTTTATAAAATAATATTGTACATCTAACCTAGAAAAATAATTTATTCAAAAATAATGTCAGATTCATGCCATTACAACTTTTTAATTAAACTGTACAATAGAATACAGAAACTATTATTTTTTATATATTTTAATTTATTTTTTTATTTACAAAGATACTACTAAAAAAAGAACAAATCCACCGTAATCAAACCAGACTGCTTTCATGTAACCCGACACAATAGTTCAAAGTAGAGAGACAGCGATACATTTTTGTTATTCTGTTACTGTTGCAGCAAATATCAAACCTCTTTTTGCCCTTTTCGTTAATTTTTTTCTTTGATTCATAAAAACTATAATTTTTTAATTCATAAAACAATTTATAAAGAAAAAAAATCATTATCAAACTATAAAGAAACTTTTATGCTGGAATTACTCATAAAAATAGTACACATTTTACCAGTAATTCATTTCACATACTTGAAATCTTTAATTTGTAACTTGCTAGTTTAATTTTTTCTACAAAATTGTTGATCATTTTAGGGGGAAAAATATTACGATAACTTTTATTTTTAATTTTGTAAAACTGTTAAGAGTCTGGTATAGTCTTAATTACTGTACATTCCACACAGACTGGAAACTGTGTGTAATACATAGTTTCCTGAATGAAAGAGCTCATTAATTTGTTGCATTCTTTCTTATGATTGTGATAATTGTAAACCATCTGCAGTGTAGGTAGTACTAATAAGAATTACTTTCTTTGATGGTAATAATGCTCAGTATTGTTCAGATTCATCTGTTTTCTTTGCCGTTTTGCTGAATGTAAACATCTGTCATTTTTTTCTCTTCTTATTTGTTAATGAACAAGCTCATCTAATTTTTGTTAGAACTATTAATGTCTGAATTTTCACCTTTCCTTTAAAATGTTGAACAGATAACATTACTAAATTCTATATCTGTTCTAGTTAGACAGCATATTTAATATATATTTAAAAATGTGAACTTAATTAAAAGCATGAAACTATTGAAACACAGTGTAATGATTAATTCAATGTAAGTTTAAAATAAATAAAGGAAGTGCTTACCAATACTTGGTTATCTGACAATTACTTAATATATACAGTTTACACAACCAACAAATTACTCTATGGCTGGAATTGTTGTACATTATTTTTCGTCCTCCGGGCTGGATTTTATCAGATTTATGTGGTAGAATAAATCTGCCTTGATTGTTCCTAGTGGTATGAAATTAGAAGTGTGTTTCACATGTAGAACTTTCATTAACTGAAACATCAGAATCAGTTGCATGAAGTTTCCAAAAATTTTCAAATATAGTTCAATGATCTAAGTTATTGTTGCTTGTAAAAGGGGATGTAACAGTATTTTTATGTTTAAATAATAGGAAGATAACCGGTGAGAGTATATTCTAGCTTAGTCTCCTGAATAATAGGATATCTTGTATCTTGAATAAATTAACAAGATAAAATAAGATCTAAATAAAATTGGGCTCCGATTAAATGATCCAGCCTGGCAGACCAAAAAATGGATAAGACCAGATAATTAAATAATTATGTGAAATATCTGCTATATGTGAAGTTCTAATATTGTTTTATATACATACATATATATATATATATATAAATTGCAGCTTGGAAAATTCAATTTCCATCTGATCTTCAATAATAATTAAATTATGAATGAACAAAAATATTATTTTGGTGCTTTCTTCACTACATTGAAATTGGATTCGTAATTTACATTAACACTAATATCTATATAATATTTGTGTAATTTAGTTTTACTTTGTTTTTTGGCCATATTCGTTATTGTAATCATTATGGATAAAGAACAAAATTATGTTAAAGAAAATCAATTAAGGACTGTATTACAAGAATTGGATTATTCGCAGATAAATAGTCAGCATAAAGTAAATAATCAAAAACATTCTGTAGGCACAACTATTAAACAATTACAATTGCAACTTACCGTAATTTACCATCGTTTAAAGGTGAAATTCTTGAATGGCCTCACTTTTTTAATATATTTAATGATTTAATCCACAAGATTTAACAAATATTCAAAAATTACATTATTGACATTCAACAATTAGAGATGAAGCCTTAGCCATTATTAAAAATCTTCCAATAATTGATGAAAATTATAAAATCGCATTAGATTTATTGATAATACAACTTGATAATAAATTTATGATTGAATATTTTATTGTAGATTGCATTTTAAAATTAATTTCTGTGAAAAGAATCGTTAGATCTTCTATCTAAATTCATTAATGACATTTCTTCATTTGTCAACTCGCTTGAAGGAATACAACTTCCAGTTAACATATTTGAATTTATTGTAATTCAATTTCTAACAACAAAGGTAGATTATAATACTGCCAAATTATGGAATTCAGTATTGGAAATGCAAATGTTAAAGTACAACAATGCATTTAAATCTTATCGCAAACATCCTACTTCCAAGGTTAGCAAGATTTATAAACTATATAATGTTAGTTACTATTCTAGATCTAACTTTAAACATAAGAATACTGTTACATTCCTTTTTACAAGCAATAATACCTTAGATCATTGAACTATATTTGAAAACTTTTGGAAACTTCATGCAACTGATTCTGATGTTTCAGTTAATGAATCTTCTTACATGTGAAACACACTTCAAACTTAATACCACTAGAAACAATCAAGGTAGATTTATCGTTTCATTACCATGTAAATCCGATAAACTCCTGTTAGGTGACTCTTTCATTAACACTAAAATAGGTTCTTATATCTACCCATTGGGTTGGTCTAGTGGTTAACGCGTCTTCCCAAATCAGCTGATTTGGAAAGTCGAGAGTTACAGCGTTCAAGTCCTAGTAAAGCCAGTTATTTTTACACGGATTTGAATACTAGATCGTGGATACCTGTGTTCTTTGGTGGTTGGGTTTCAATTAACCACACATCTCAGGAATGGTCGAACTGAGAATGTACAAGACTACACTTCATTTACACTCATACATATCATCCTCATTCATCCTCTGAAGAATTATCTAAACGGTAGTTACCAGAGGCTGAACAGGAAAAAAAGAAAGTAATGAATTAAATTTCATACGAAAGTTATCTATTGTAATGGGTACCATGATTTGCCTTCTAGAAAATTTTGACATATCTTTGAGTTTCACGTCCCCCAGGACCCCAAAACCACCATCAGCTCAAAAGATTATTTAAATATAATCTTTTGATATATCTATATATATATATATATATATATATATATCTGTATATATTTCACTTTCTTGTGGACACGATAACTGCCATAATTTTTCGCCAATCACTTTCAAATTATACATAAAATATAACAACCCAAAATCTCAGTTGAATTCATTAATGGGCAAAATCAGACCATGGGGGGATTTTTTCAAAAATCAAAATATCCCTATAACTTTCGTAAGTAAAATATCAGATTTCTTTAAAGTTCCTACTATTCTTTGGATAAGGGCCTAAGACTTATCTAAGTAAAATTTTTGATATCACCAACTATCAGTCCAAGGGGTGGAAAAAATAAAGTTTTGAAGACAAAAAATCATACCTTCCTCAATAGGCACAGTATCAAATATGTTTAAAGTGGTCGTTAGTCCTCTAAACATGACCTTAAAACCTTTGTCTGAAACAATGTTTGATATGACCAACCCTTACAGCAAGGGATGACTGAAACATTGCTGAAATTGTAAGAAGATGGGGCTTGTTGTAGACTAAACGTGTGAAACTTTATTTCACATGCAACCATTGTTGTATTAAGTAAATTTAAAGTTTTTCTTAACTTTAAGGTAGAAATCTTTTTTATCCCTTACTTAGCACCGGTGAAATCTACCTCCACCTTTCGGCATGCCAAAAGGTTTTTTTTCACTAATGGATCACTTCTGACTAATAATTAGGTATTTTTTATGTTTGTAAATGAATTTTATAATTTTTAAATTCAGGAATTAACATTATTTTTTATTATACCATTCATTATTTTCAATAGTTTTGTTACAAATTCAATAATTTGATAATAAATGTAATCGATTTAACCTAATAGATAAATTTAAAAATAATACATAATACTTTCAAAAAAGGAAAAAGAAAAAAGACATTAATGTTTAATTAAAAACAAAAAATTATGTACAGTTAATAAATCAAACAAATCAGGACACAGATAATTTGAATTCTCAATACGTTCAAATTTTTGAACATTCAGTATATTATTATTAACTAACATTATAATAGAACACTAAAATAAATTATGGAAAACGATAAATACTCAATGTCATTTATATATTTTTATTGTGGAAGTTGAATAAATTGCATAGAAATACCTTACAGCAAGCAACAGCAGAATATTTTTAAATGGCCAGAATCATAATTAATAGACTATTAACAAAATATTTATTTTTAACAAATGAAAAGTTATGAGAAATTTTGCTAATTTTTTTATGTATCATTACTTTACAATTTATTACTCCAAAATTTAACTGTAGTAATCTTCTTGAATCAGAAGATTCAAGTCTTCTGAGACAGCTAGTATAGTACAATCTCTACTAGAAAAACACCATAACAGGATGCAGGTGGATTGGAGGAATAAGAGAGGATCTTAAGGAAACTGTCTTACACCAGAAGACACCACACATTAACATAAAATTAAACAAGAAAATCAAAAACAAAGACGCCTGCTTCACACTCGCCAGAAAAATCTGATTTTTAACATTCTCCTATAGCACAACATTTCAAAATCTTCTAATCTTTTCTTTTCAGGTACTCCGATTGTCCAAGTTTCACTTCCATATAAAGCTATGCTCCAAACATATACTTTCAAAAATCTTTTCCTGACGTTGAAATTAATTTTTGATGTAAACAAATTATATTTCTGAATAAAGGCTCATTTCATCTGTGCTATTCGGCATTTTATATCGCTCCTGCTTTGCCCATCTTTAGTAATTCTACTTCCCAGATAACAAAATTCTTCTACGTCCATAATCTTTTCTCTTCCATATTCAGTGGTCGATCTACAATATTTCTACTACATTTCATTACTTTTGTTTTGCTCTTGTTATGTTCATGTGCTAGTTCTTGTGTAAAACTTCTTCCAAATCGTTCATTGTTTCTTCTAAATCTTTTTTACTCTCGGCCATAATTACCATGTCATCAACAAATCGTAGCATCTTTATGTTTTCACCTTGTACTGTTACTCCGGATCTAAATTGTTCTTTAATATTATTTACTGCTAGTTCTATGTAAAGATTAAAAAGTAACAGGAATAGGGAACATCCTTGTCGAACTCCCTTTTTTATTACAGCTTCTTTCTTATGTTCTTCAATTATTACTGTTATTGTTTGGTTCCTATAAATGTTAGCAATTTTTCTTCTATCTCTGTAATTGAAACCTAAATTTTTTAAAATGCAGAACATTTTATTCCAGTTTACGTTATCAAATGCGTTTTCCAAGTCTATAAATGCCACGTATGCAGGTTTGTTTTTCTTTAATCTTCCTTCTACTGTTAATCTGAATGCTAAAATTGCTTCCCTTGTCCCTATACTTTTCCTGAAACCAAACTGGTTTTCTGCTAACACTGCTTCCACTCTCCTTTCAATTCTTATGCACAGAATTCTAGTTAAGATTTTTGATGCATGACTAGTTAAGCTAATTTTACTGTATTCTTCACGTTTATCTGCTCCTGCTTTCTTCGGTATCATAACTATAACACACATTTTGGAATCTAATGGAAAAGAGATGCGATGTATATAAAGTATATAATATATTATTATTATTTACTCATCAGAATACAAGATTTAATTAACTCATTTAAATAAACTTTCTTGGATGCTAAAGTAACATCTTGAAACTTCAATGCCAAGAGGAAAAATGATCTGTCATTAACGGTGAGCCCTTATGGTGTAAGCCATAAGGTGGATTGAATGTACAAGAATCTGTCGATTCATTCAACTACAGCCAACAAGTCTATTTTTTGTGAAGGTAGATACTTTCGATGGCTAAATTCTTGCTTGTGACCATAACGGTGTATAGACATCGACCGCAATTGTAATCGCGCAGCTAAAAGAAGAGTTGTTACAGTAAATTAGTCTAGTCATAAAAGGGGAGTCCGTCCCTGACTTCGTTTAACTTTATTTTATTTTACCAATTATAAGGCCAAATTTGGTATTTTAAATCGATGCAAGAGTAGTCTACATACATTTGACTAAGGGACTAATAGCCCTATCTACGCTATTATCTATTTTATACCTCAATATAAGTTTTAAATATTTAGCTTTAACAGTAAATTGACTGCTAACTAAGATTACAATTAGCAACAGTTCCAAAGACCAGACTGCAGGTCTCTATGCCATCATTAGGTAGCCTAAAGAGGTAGCAGAAGAAAAATTAGTTAAAAAATAAAAATTGATTCATTAAATTTTAATCTCCCTCATCTAGAGTTGAAAACGATTTGTTTGTTTACGTCACTCGTATGAAAGGCAATATTCTGTTCCTACATTTTGTAAATTAAGCATAGTAAACGATATTTGCTCATTAAAGCACAATAATTTTTTTATTTATTTATAACTGGAAAATAACTGATGTGTTTTTTTTTTTTGTTGCAAAACCCAGAAATACATATATATATATATGACAAATATCAGTACACAGGATCAAAATACTGTTTAGATTTTTATCTGGAACCGATCAGAATAGATTACATAATTGTAAATTTCTATGTTTGAGTTCATTGTTCAAAGAACTTTTATTCTGTTAATCCACATATCGATTACATTCATTGTAATTTTCCTTATATTATATAAGACTTTTTTAATATTTTATCAAAAATGTATTCATAATCGATCGTTAGAATTGAAGTAATATACTAGTGCTTTTAATGAACCACCGTAACACATAATGTGTTTTTTTTTACTCCATTCTTTCTATATTCTCCTGAAGACGGGTGTAACAGGTGAAAACCTTTCGATACATTTTATTGATAAGAGATTGTAGATTTAGATAAGAGATTAGATTGTAGATTAGATAAGAGATTGTAGATTTATTTCTTTTTGCAGGTAAAAAGGATGGATATCACCAGATGTGGAAGAAATTTATAAATCATAAAGATTTATTATAATTAAAATTGTAATATTATCGTAATGTATAATTTTTTTTTTTACTATGTTATAAGCCTGTAATGTGAAATGTATCGTAGACATAAATATTGTTAGGCTGTTCTTATCAAGGTTTTGCCACGGTTTCCCTCGATACAATAGGGCAAATGCCGGAACAGTTCGTTTGGTTTTCCGTGGAATTTAATCTTTGATATCCTTATTCTTACCTAAAATAATGAAAATAAATATTTATTTATAATTTTATTTTTTGTAGTTTTTTTTCATTACCTGCTTAATGCCGAATTAATGTGACCCCCATTAACCACTAAAAGTTGAAATTTAGCTCAAATACATAATTTTCTATCGGCTAGATGGCGCTCCGCCGTGTTACAGCAACCGTGTCCGTGCTGCATTATACATCGGTTTCAAAACAAGCGGAATGGAAGAGGAGGGCTGATCGCACGGTCACCAAGGAACCTAAACCCCATTAGATTTCTTTTTAGGAGGCATATAAAAATCATTATTCGGAGAAAATCCGCGACATCAACCATCTACAGGAGAGGGTTGTTGCAGTGCGACGGTAGCATACATTACACTCGACATCCTGACGAGTACGTGGGAAGAGCCGGATTACCGTCTGGACATTTGCAGGGCAACGAACGGTACATATATCAAAGTACACCAAGAAAAACTTCAAAATCTACCCGTTAAGGATAGACACTAATGTACAGTAAGTAAGTTATACTACCTTAAATATAATGCCGTTTAAATCGTACTTGAAATCAAACAGTTCTTATATAAAAACTCTGTATGTATATTTATTTGAGAGTAAAATCATATTTCTATGGTTTGCATAATTTTTCCATACGCAACAGACATCCACACGTGGATCTAACTTACGAAGGATATCTCTACAGTAAATTTAAAGTAGAGTTTTAAGCGATTCAACGGAACATTTTTCCGATAGGTTATGTATAGTAAATACAATTCGATGCCGAGTTGTAAATTGTACTAAATCGCCTGTAGTTGTGTTTTTTTTTTTAGTATTAATACAATTTTTAACTGATTTTAATTTTTTTTTCATTTAATTAAATATTTTGTGACAACTCATTGTCATGAATTTATCACGGTTATGTATTTATCATGATTTCCCTTGATCCATCCAGAAAAATGTTGAGCGGTTCTTTTATTTTCCTGTCTAAATAACGCTATAGTACAGCTGTAGCTCTAGAAGGAAAAAGTATCCGTAATCTGTCCAATTTGGGCATATGCGGTTTTCGCCTCTACGGAACCCAAAAAACCGGATGGAAATTTTCCGAATGTTAATGTTCGTATGTACGAGTGTGCGAGTTCGGTGTTAGCCTCTAAATCGTCTTATATCACCAGATCAACCGGACCTATTTTGACCAAACACGGTCAGATTACTTCTATATACGGGGCATTGATGCGTTAAATTTTCAACTTAAAAACTCAAGGGGGCGAGGCTGTAGGACAAGGGCACCCTCAGTATCTCGAGATTTCACCTAATTAAAGTCGTATTTTTCTTAAAAATAAAAATATTTGCGAAATCGCACCTCCACCCCAAAAAATGCTCTAAACTACTGTTATACGAGTATATTGTGACGTCACAGGTGAGCGGTAAAATTAAATAAATGAATAATATTTAAAGTGTAAAAAAATAATTCGGACTGGACGGTGCGGTGCGTTAAGCCTCACAGCTGCAACAATCTGCCGACGGTGTAAGCGAAATTTGTTCTGTGTAACTTGTGAAATTACATTAGTTAATGCCGACTGTTGTCGCTAGTCCCGTCACACATGACGGTATGCGAATTAAATACGGTATGCGCGCGCGCGCTTTAGTTAGAATCATTGAATTAAGTAAACGAATAAATATATTTAAATAAAATAATAAATATTTTAAATTAAGTTGTGTGTGTAAGCCGTGCATCGGAATTAGAAATAATGGCTAATTGAAGACTACAGAATAAAAAATTCACAGTCCATTTATTTTATTCTATTTCTATAAAAAATTATATTTTATTTATATATTTTTGTATTTTTTTTTTTTTTTTGAGTAAAATCAAAACTAGTTTACGGTTACATAACTTCCCCAGATTTCCTCTTGACTGATTTTTATTTCAAATACGCCATTGATATTTAGAGTACAATCGCGAAATATTTTTAAATATCGAGTAATAAAATTTGAGTCAGATTTGAACCCCTTTGTCAAATTACGTTTTTACTATAAAAATTATGCAGTATTGAAAGTATATCGAGGAAAAATCAAATTTCTTAGTAAAACATTTTGTTTCCTAGTCGATCTCCCCTTTATCAAATTATACTGCTTTAGATTATTTATAATTTAAAAAATATATATATAAAGCTGTAATGAGGATTACTTGAAATTACAAAAAAAAAAAAACCTCAAGAAGAAAATATGTTTCTTCAATTAAAATTTAGATATGCTTAAATTCAAATAGTTGGCTGGCCAGGTAAAATTAAATAAGTCTTGTCTGGTAAGGTAAAATGTTTTGCCTTAATTCTTGCCAGTTTGGTAAAATTCAGCTAGACTGTAGATCCAAATAAAAGAGTAAACGCGATGGTTTTTCTTTTCTTTATAAAATCTGAAGTGAAAAATCGAAAGAAATTGGTTTGAGAACTGTATTTTTAGTAGTTTCTGAGAAATCACGGGTTAAAAGACAAAAGATGTGTACATTTCCCGCATTATACTTCCGTTACTGAACCGTTTCAAAAAAAAATTTAACATCGGTTGTTTATTTAAAAACAATTAAATTATTTCATTCTACATAAACAATATTACTGTGTCGATGAAATTTTAAATTATACCGATTAAAAAGTAAAAAAAAAAACTCAATTTCCTGTATCCTGTTAACCGTGTAAACAAATATAAATCATTTTCATTAACGCCTTTTGAATTGTGAATTATTATATATTTAGTCGCTTAATTTAGTTATCTCGATATTATTTCATCTGTTTTTATATTTATGGACTTTAATCGAACCTAACTTTATTTTTTAATCGATAGTGAAATTTGTCATGCCGACCTGATTAAGGTTTTACCACGGTTTCCCTTGATCCATCCGCACAAATTCCGGGACAGTTCCTTTTTTTTATTAATGAAATAGCGTATTTACGCGTTCCCGAGTATTATATACTCTTATATAATATATTATTCTACACTAATCGGAATAAAAAAATTATTTATTAACTTAATTAAACCCCAAAAAAAAATTTATAGAGGTATCTTTTACTTTCACGTCTCGATTGAAAGTAGATGAATAACTTTAGGCGACAGAACAATCAAATAGTGTAGTGCGGCGGTGTGTAGCTGTTATTTTATATATAGTCAGTTCGATTCACGGTAAGGGTGTGACATTTTTTATCATATGATCAACATCTACGTTGATTCACTATAAATGTTGAATATCTCTCTAGAGAGACTAAATTTGAACCGCAGTTCTGCTACGTCAAACATTAGACGCGGGTGTGCGTGCGTGCGAACTCTTGCATTACTGATAGACATATACACTTATAGTTTTATCAAGCTGTAACATTAGATTTTATTAAATAATAGAAATCTTCATCAACAACCTCTTGTAAATAAATTTGTACCTTCAAAACTAGATTGTATGTTAGTTAAATCTAGTTTTGAAGGTACAAATTTATTTACTGTAATACATAATTTGTGCTAGATTAAAAAAAATTCAGATTATAATAAAAGCGAAGTGTTTAATAAAAAAAATTAAATATAAATAAAATAAATGTAATAAGTAAATTCCTTATAGTAATAAATGCTTTAATAGAAAAACAATAGTTCGATAGGCAATGATAAAATAAAACAATAATTTATAAAATTGTATGGTTCATACGCTCTCAGAGGTAATTATTTTTTTGTTTTATTTTTTGGGATGACGCATAAGTAAAAAGTGTCAGTCTGTGACTATATGTTGATGGTGCAGGGTGAGAGGGGGTGATGAAACAAATGCAGCAGGTGGCTAACTTCACTCTGATTGGCTACCCACGTACAGTACTGGTCACGCGATGGTACAATTCAAATACAACCGTAAATATGCGTACGTGTGTGTGTATTTCTGTCGAATAACATATCCCTATTATATTTCTTATATAGACGTTCCATATAATTAAATTAAATCAAGATTTGTTGATCATTTTATATCTATTATTACATTTTATTTAAAATAATAATTAATCTCCCTTAATTTTAATAATTTTTTAAAAATATTACGATTAAATTTATCAGTTTTGTAAAGTAATTTACAAAAAGAGTGAGAGAGAGACCCTCTGTCTCGCTTCCTCTCCATCACTGATCCCCCTACCAACCCCTCTCTCAATTTCTCTCCATCGCCCTCGCACCCTCTCCCACCAAATCTCTCTCACACTACCCGCTCTGTCTCTCACTCGACCCCCTCTCTCTCCCAGTCACTCTCTCACTCTCCCCCTCCGTCAATCTCTCTCGCTGTATGCGGTGGGCTACTTAAACATGTTTGTATTTTTTCAATTTTCTCACTCAAAGTGCATTTTTACAAAAACTTTGTAATAAAAAAAATTGACCGTTAAGGTTTTTGCCGACGAGAAGAAAAGTTACAACGTCGTTTGTAGTAATAAAAAATTACGCGTATAGAATTTTATTTCGAAAATACGAGTACACCGTTAAATTATGTTACTTCAATTGTTTTTAAATTTCAGCGCTCCTTTGATCAGCTAAACAAACATAGTTTTTTTGTAATTTATTTATTTCGCGTCGTTTATTATTGTACGTAATGAATTAGATGAATTGTAACCTATAAGGAATGCCGAAATTCAAACCCAGGATTTTCGGTATATCAGTCGGTTAATTTACCAACCGATCGATCTGAGGGTCATTAAAACTTTCTTAAAAATAGTTTTCCTCTAAAAGAATGATCGACTATACATTTTCAACAATTTTGTGATTTTTTTTTATTTTTAATTTAGCTTAAAAAATATAAATTAAACACGGGAAATGTTAAATATAAAAATCTGTAATGAACTATTTGTTGTATATATCTCGTTGTACTGTTTACAAATAATTTCTGCTTTAAATATTATGTACGCATAATTATTAAGATGATACACGATTATACAGAGTCCTTACCGGGTGTCGACTCATATTATAAAATATTGGTTGCCTTCTACAAACTCACCACCTATGTTTTTTTTTCCTTTCTTACTTATATTATTAAATATATATATGTTAAATAAAAACTACGCCGATAAATTTCTAAAAACATTTTTACAAATTTATTAAAACGATTATTTGTTACTTTCTTTCCTATCAAAAAATATTTTTTTTCAAATTTTTGTGTTATTCCCGAGACATTCATTTATGAATATTTAACGACATTAATTGAGATCGGTGAATAAACGGTAAGCTATTTAGGTGTCGAACCCAGGACTCCAGTAAATATATTCTTAAATATATTATTATATATTATTTATTATATATTATTCTTAAATATATTCTCCGGTATATTCTTTATAACGATACAGATGCCAATTATTTTCTTAGCTTCATTCTCGTTACCAGACTTAAAACATAATATATTTAACACGAAATACATCTAATATATCACTCACGAAATACTCTTACAAACATATAACTTGTTTATTTTTTCGATACTGTTTAGCCGCTATTAGAGATAAATAAACAAATTTATTATTATTAAATTTATTTTGTAAAAATAGACGAGAGTAAATTGGGTCCTAACATTTTTAATCTAATAAATAATTTGAATAACACATACACAGAATAAAACAACTGCCAATAATAATTGGCCAATAATATTAAAAAAATAAATACAACTCACCTTAATCAGTAATAAGAAATATCTCAGTAAAAAGATGTAAATTGAATATCGCACTCAATAGTCTCTAAAGGGAGGTTAATAAAATCTTGTGTGTGTGCGTGTATGTGTGTGTTTTAAACGATGGCAGATTGTCATATGTACGTAATCTTTTTACTACAGAATAAATTAAATATAGATAGGTTTTATTCGTTGAAAAATTTAACGTTTTGTTTTTGAAATAACAAACCTTGAAGAAGTTTCAGAACCGTCTAATTTAGCTCCCGATTCATCGAGGATATTTACTAATGATATGAAACTTTATATATTTTTAAATACGGTTATAGAGTTCCTAGACTGTAAAATCATTAAACGTTACTTAATTCCGATCACAGATGGCAGTTAACAGGTTGGAAAGCAACATAGTTAAATAAACTTGATTACTTTTTTATAGTCAAAATTTCTTTTTCTCAGAAAACCATTGAAATTCAGTTAAGATAATGCGATTCTAATTGAAAATAAGAATTAAAGCAAACCAAATCGAATGTCTGTTAGAAATCAATCCTTTTGTTTTTTTTTGTGAAAAAATTATTAATTACATTTATAAAATACATTTTTAAATATATTATATTAAAAAAAGTTTAAAAATATTTTAATATAAAAACATTAATTAGAAAATTAAAATTAATTATGCAGATTAATAAGAAAATAATAGTAAAAAAAACCTAACAGAATAAAATAAAAAGATGGGTTCTGAACTACGGATAGAGCGGAGAAAAAAATTTACTAACTGCGGTAACTTGTACGTGTTGGTGTATGTAAAAGGGAGTGTACAGATAGAATTGATCAGGAAGCGTAATTGCTGTGACTGTATCCGACTATTTCGTCCTTCAACTTGGTTCGGCTACAATTAGTCAAAACAACTGCGTGTGTCAAAATATTTTTTACGTTCATGAAAAATTATATTTGTTTATAATATTATTTATAAACAATATATGCTTCCATTATATACAGCGATGTAGTAAAAATAAAGAAAACTTAGATTGTAATATTATCTAATATTTTCTTTCTGATAACTTATTAATCTAATATAAGTAGTATTAACGTACGATTAACGTTGTCATGTACAATAAATGATATTTATTTCTTTCCGATCTAATGGTGTTTTTAAAACCGTATCAAATTTTGTTTACTTATACGTTATTTGTTTTCAGTATATATAGTAGTGTTTTACACGAATCTAAACGACCATTTAGAGAAGAATTCTACATGTAAATTAGGTAAGTTCTTTCAATAAAATATTTTGTAATAAGCAAAATAGTACACAAATAATGTGATTAATTACAAAAGGTTAACTCATTAGCAGGAATTATGGGAATTTAATGAATTGTTTGGCAAAAATGATTATTTTTAGCTTAGCGAAATATATTTTTATTCTTGTTATTTTAATTTAAATTAAATAAAATTTATATACGTAGATTACTTTATAAAAATAAGTTGCTTTCAAGTAAGTACCGTTACACTAGAAAAGGGGTTGCTCATTTTTTTGTATACTAAATTTATTTTTATTTAAATGTGCTCTAATAATTGCTACTTATTATTTCGGATATCAATATTTTATTGAAGTTCTGTTTTTTGTTTTAAAAAATTTACGTTTCTGTTAACAAATTGTTTTACCTGTGTCTGCATTTGGTGATTAATAATTTAGCTATCTATTTTAGGAAGGTAAATTTCCTTTTATTGTCACCGTGAAATACTTTACAAATATTTTCACACTTTTCTTGAAATTTATATTGATGTGTTCTGCAGATCGAAACGGTCGGTTTTTACGTTAGACGGTCAGATTTATTATTAATTTTTTTATTCGACAAAATTTAGCCAAAATTTTTGTTCTGACTTTTTTTTCACCGTGATAACTTACAAATTGTACAACATAATAAATGAAAACGACTTTTAAAATTCTCCTGTATGTGTTAGCTAAAAAACATAGCTAACGGTACATAAACGGGTAATTATGAGGCTTTCAATTATTTAATTTTATCTAATATTCAATTTATTATATATAATTACAACCGCGCACGTACACATAATGATTGCACGTATACAAAAGCACATTCGCGTGCTTGCTTTTATACTTTTTTTTGGTAAATATAATTAACAATAAAAAATGTAATGTTGCCGCTTCAGTGCCACAGAAAACGTGCTTTGCTTACTAAATCTTAAACCAAAGTCTTGGGTTCGATTTCCAGATTAGTGTCTGAAAAATTTTCCACAACTAAACTGAACCGCAAATTATTATAGATTATAAAAAAGATTAACAAGTGGTATGTAAGGGGGTAATGATATGATTACACTAATTATAAATTTATCTAACTTAGCCGATTACAACGTTTACTGTAAGCAAATCTACAATACAAATACGCACGCGCCCAAACACACACACACACACAGAGTGAGAGAGAGATGAGATCTATTTATTTATTAATAATACTAAGATTAAGTAATGTGTGAACTAATCTACCTTCGTTTAGACATTTTAAGTTAAACTTTTTTCTTATATACCAATTAGCTGTCATATAGCACAACAAATTTAATTTTTTTTTTAAACTTAATTGTACGAAGTAAAGTAAGTATTGTGATCGCGAAAAATTTCGTTTTTCAGATTTCAACGGAAATATCCATCTTGACCGTTCCTGAATCCATTTTGAATAGTTTCGGCATGACGTCTTTACGTACGTATATATCTCTCATAACTTAATAACGATTAGCCGTAGCATGTTGAAATTTTGGATTTAAGACTGTTATAACATCTAGTTTTGCACCTCCCTTTTGATTGCAATCGACCGGGCTAAAAGTGTCCAAAACAGCCCAAAATCCAAAAAAATTTGGATCCTGGACTTTTTCTTAATCGCAATAATAAATCCTCATTGAGAGTTTTTCAACGATATAAGTGATAATTATTTTCATCGGTTCCAGAGTTATAGCCAAATAAAATTTTAATTAATGAATTATTTGGATCTTACAAGAGGAAGGCACCTAGGTTCGAATCAGACTTCATCTCTTTTTTTTTAATTTAAATATATTGATTTATTAATAATTATTAACATCTGTTTAAAAAAAAATTACAATAAATTATAATTCAATAACAATAAAAAAACATTTTTTAAATGAAAAAATATCAGAAGTTAATGAAATAAAATTTTATGTACTTTTCATTTAAAAAAAAAAAAATGCGTATATGTAATTTAATAGGCGTAAAAAATGAAGACAGTGATGTCCTCATCAGATTTTTTTTAGCCTCTGAGACCAACATTAGGTATTGCTTCAGAGGATAGAATAAAATGATACAAATTTGAATTTTGTAGACTGTGAAAATGCCATGCCTGACCGGGATTCCAACCCGGGACCTTCGTAGGAAAGACCGAGACGCTACCGCTCGGCTAAAATGTTAGTGTTCATTAACTGGCATGCAACTAAATATTATCGTGTCTCATTTTAATTTTTTTTTTTTTTTGAAAAAAATTGTTACTATCTTTCGCGTTAGAAAACAAATACTCAATTAACCCATTTAAATTAATTAAAAAATTTGCTTTATTTTTGTCTTAATATACACAAGTTAGGTTTCCGAATTTTCTTTTCTTTCTGTTTGAAAGGACAGACCGTGGTGAGAAAAATAACGATCACACACACTAAACATATACCTTATATTCTGTAATATAAATTCATATTTTGATAAATAATTAAACGAGTCAATAATATAAATTAAATTAAAAATTCCAACCGTGTCTAAGATTCACCCGGGACCTCCGGACGAAGCTTCTTACTTAGGAGGTCGGTCGGCAAACGGTTTAGTTGATGTTTGTTGATCTATTAAATAACATTATATTTTATGTTCTTATAAACATTAAAGAATTGCATAAATGTAGGAATGTAGGTTGTTTATAGCGTGTAACGCAATATTGTATTTATCTGGCCATCTTTTACGTTATTTATTAGAAACATAAATAATCGATTTAATTATAAGTTTTACTGATTATTTTTTTTTTTTATCCTTTAATGCATTATTTTAAAGTAAGTTTTTTTTTTTTTTTTGTCTTCAGTCATTTGACTGGTTTGATGCAGCTCTCCAAGATTCCCTATCTAGTGCTAGTCGTTTCATTTCAGTATACCCTCTACATCCTACATCCCCAACAATTTGTTTTACATACTCCAAACGTGGCCTGCCTACACAATTTTTCCCTTCTACCTGTCCTTCCAATATTAAAGCGACTATTCCAGGATGCCTTAGTATGTGGCCTATAAGTCTGTTTCTTCTTTTAACTATATTTTTCCAAATGCTACTTTCTTCATCTATTTGCCGCAATACCTCTTCATTTGTCACTTTATCCACCCATCTGATTTTTAACATTCTCCTATAGCACCACATTTCAAAAGCTTCTAATCTTTTCTTCTCAGATACTCCGATTGTCCAAGTTTCACTTCCATATAAAGCGACACTCCAAACATACACTTTCAAAAATCTTTTCCTGACATTTAAATTCATTTTTGATGTAAACAAATTATATTTCTTACTGAAGGCTCGTTTAGCTTGTGCTATTCGGCACTTTATATCGCTCCTGCTTCGTCCATCTTTAGTAATTTTACTTCCCAAATAACAAAATTCTTCTACCTCCAAAATCTTTTCTCCTCCTATTTTCACATTCAGTGGTCCATCTTTGTTATTTCTACTACATTTCATTACTTTTGTTTTGTTCTTGTTTATTTTCATGCGATAGTTTTTGCGTAGGACTTCATCTATGCCGTTCATTGTTTCTTCTAAATCCTTTTTACTCTCGGCTAGAATTACTATATCATCAGCAAATCGTAGCATCTTTATCTTTTCACCTTGTACTGTTACTCCGAATCTAAATTGTTCTTTAACATCATTAACTGCTAGTTCCATGTAAAGATTAAAAAGTAACGGCGATAGGGAACATCCTTGTCGGACTCCCTTTCTTATTAGGGCTTCTTTCTTATGTTCTTCAATTGTTATTGTTGCTGTTTGGTTCCTGTACATGTTAGCAACTGTTCTTCTATCTCTGTATTTGAACCCTAATTTTTTTAAAATGCTGAACATTTTATTCCAGTCTACGTTATCGAAAGCCTTTTCTAGGTCTATAAACGCCAAGTATGTTGGTTTGTTTTTCTTTAATCTTCCTTCTACTATTAATCTGAGGCCTAAAATTGCTTCCCTTGTCCCTATACTTTTCCTGAAACCAAATTGGTCTTCTCCTAACACTTCTTCCACTCTCCTCTCAATTCTTCTGTATAAAATTCTAGTTAAGATTTTTGATGCATGACTAGTTAAACTAATTGTTCTGTATTCTTCACATTTATCTGCCCCTGCTTTCTTTGGTATCATAACTATAACACTTTTTTTGAAGTCTGATGGAAATTCCCCATTTTCATAAATATTACACACCAGTTTGTATAATCTTATACAAACTGGTGTGTAATATAAAGTAAGTTTATAACAATCATATTAAAAACTGGCCGTTCAGTCGATATAGTTAGCTTCTAAAAAAGCTGGGCTCGAGTTTGATTCTATTATTCCTCGCTCGTTAAACTACACGTGTAGGATATTACGAGGTCGTATTGTAAATAAAACAGGAGAAATTTGATCTGTTATAATTTATTGTTAAATTTTTTTACTTTACAAAACGAATATAGTTTATCGTAATATTTTTAATGTATTTATTAAAATTAAAGGAAATTATTAATATTATTTTAAATAAAATGTAATCGATATAAAATAATGGACTAATCTTGATTTAATTTAATTATATCGAACATCTATATAAGATATAGTGATGCTGTTATTAACTTTGTTACTCGTTTAGAAGTGATGACCGTTACGTTAGCGGTTGTATTTGAATTGTACCATGGCGTGATCAGTACTGTCCGACGGTAGCCAATCAGACGCGAAGGAAGACAGCTGGCCGTTCTGTTGTTCGTGATTAACAGTGGGACACAGGCGCAGCGGGTCAGTGAGGGGGGTGATTCCCCTCACTGTATCTCTCCACCCTGGCATTAGTAACCGACTGACAATTCTTTTCTTTTGGCGCGTCATCAAAAAATCAAACAAAAAAAAAATTATCTCTAAAATTCGTCTTAGTAAAATAGTCCTCTATGAGCTATGACCGATAGAATTTTACAAATTATATTTGTCATCGGCTATTGAACTATTATTTTATTTTATTTATTAGTATAAAAAAAATATTTTATTACATTTATTTATAAACGTTTTGTTTTAATCGCAATCTGGATTTTTTTAAATGGATTTTAATAATATATCGCAATCGATGTATTTACAATAAATTAAATAAAACTGTACCTTCAAAACTAGATTAAATTAATATACCGACGGTACACGAGGGGTTGATATTTTTATTTAATTTAATCAAATCTGATGTTCCGTCTTGATAGAACTACATGTGTACAACATAGGTTCATCAGTAATACAAGAATTCACACGTAAATGCACGCTTGCAAAGGGAAAATAGCTTGTTAATCTGTTACCGGATAATTACAATTTTCGCTTTTTAATTTTTATTAAAATAATAAATAACATTTACTTCTTAGCAAATGTTATATATTCATAAATATAAATGCACGGAAACATCAGAATTTTTAATTTACGAAATAATTTACACGAAACACATTTACCGGTACAAAACGAAGTTCTGATAGTCTATTTTAGTATATTTTTTTTTTTTTACTTTTTCAAGTAATCACAAAACATAGTATTATATTTTAGATAGGGTATACATAAACGTAATGATAAATTACGTGTACGTTTACGTATACCCTATCATCGTTATTGTTTAGATAACGATGATGAAAGATTAGCGTTTAATAAAATATTTCAAAGCGACACAGTGTGATTTGACCCACTGTAAATGAAATCGGGTTATTATCTAATGAAAATTTATTATCTAATTAGACGGTCCAAACATTTTACATTATGTATAACAGAAATTTTACTATTTTTGACATTTATATTTATATATTTCTTACTGAGAAGTGGATCACGCAAACTTTATCCGTATTTAAAAAAGTTAGTTAGTTTGCACGGCGTGTCGGTAACTTTATGTAAGAATTCAGTTTCCACGAGATGGTTTACAAAGGTTTATTCTTTTTTGTGTTGTTTTTGTTTGTCGAACATGTCCAACTTGCTTGATACAGTGAAATGTAGGACAGACTACAATTTAATTGTATACTCAAATTTGTGACGGCGTATATTTAAGTAGGTTTTCAAACAGTGAGAGTTATTTTCTATAGTAATATCTGTAATATCACTAAGCAAACTTTCAAAGTTCTGAAAAAAAAGTTGTTTTTTGTAAGTATACTTCTGTAAACTACGTTTGGAAAAATTCATTCTGTTCTTCGATAAACGGTAAAATTAATATTTTTTCACGTTTCAGGGCCGGCCCTTGGCCGTAGGCAAGGTAGGCGATGCCTACGGCGGCAAAATATAGTAGCGACAAAGCCGCCTGAATTAGATCGCAAAAAAAATAACTACCCGCAAAAATATATTTCGATTACTTCTATGTAGAAAATAATATTATTTACTATTTATTAGTAGTTTTGTTTATTTTTTTAAAAGTATATTTAAATCATCTCTGAACATAGTAGGTACTTGTTTTAGTTGTTAACTCGTTAAAAATGTAATTTTTTTTCTCAATAAAACAATTTTCCGTAAATCTGTATTAGTATTATTGTCTTAATTCAATTATATGTCATTTTTCTGGTTAACATATTTCTTTTATAATTCTGTTTTTTTTTTTTAATTTTAAACTTTTTTTGAAGCTTGGCGGTGGCGGGAATTTTTGGGGTTTGCCTACGGCGGCAAAAACGCTAGGGTTAGCCTTGCGTGATATCTGTTTTAATTTGACGCGTTAACTTTATTTTCATATAAAATGCAAGAATAATAATTAAAAATTAATCGAGATAAAAGCTAATTAATAAATAACAAAAGAAAATTTATATTTCAAAAAGTCGATATTTTAACGCGCCAACAGGAATCGTTTACACAGCTTCTGAGGTCGTTATCGCAAGATCTGACTGACGAATACTGTTAAAAAATTTAGTATCTATAATTAAAACTCGAAATCTCTGGTTAAAAGGCAGTCTTGCTACCTACCATCAGGAAAATCAGCGTGATATCATTCTTCAAAGAAAGATATCCAATAAATCATATATATCTCCATTTTTACTTTCCCGTCTAGATAGCGCTATAGGTATAGAAGGGAAAGTATTGTATCGGTCCAATTTGGGCATATGTGGTTTTCACCGGATCTTGACGTTTTGACACCCTGGACATTTTTCGGATGTTAAGGTTAAGGGTTCTCTCTCTCTCTCTCTATGTCACACACACACACACACAATCTCTCTCACACTCTCTCTCTCTCTCTCACTCTCTCTCTCTCTCTCTCTGTGTGTGTGTGTGTGTGTGTGTGTGTGTGTGTGTGTGTGTGTGTGTGTGTGTGTGTGTGTGTGTGTGTGTGTTTGGGGTTGGCCTCTAAATCACTTTATATCAAGAACTACTGAACCGATTTTGACCAAACGTGGTCAGATTACTTTTATATATTGAGCATTGATGGCATTACATTTTCAGCGTAAAAGGTCAGCGGGATGAGTCTGTAGAACAAGGTTGCCCTCAATATCTCCATTCTGTCTAATCACAGGCGATTTCGTCACTTTATAGGGAATTTCGCCATATTTTTCTTAGGCGCATTTGTTAACGATTAAAAAATAACAATAATTGCAAAATCGCAACCCCACCCCAAAAAAGACGATTGTTTTTAACGTATCCCCGTAGAAAAAAGTCTAGGAGTGTCAAATACGGGTTTCTCGCAGGCCAAAGCATAAGACCGGCTCGACCGACTCAACGATTAGGAAATCTTTCATCGAAAGGCCCCGTCGAACGCCTAGGTAAAGTGCGAGAGCGCATCATCTTGTTGAAACATTACAGCAACGTTACTTTGTTGTTCGATTCGGTCGATTTCCGGGTAAACCTACATTTGTAGCACGTCTAAATAAATATTCCCTGTATTATAACGCGTATGATATACATATACCGTGCTCGTGAAAAGATAATAGGTCTATCGTAAAATTATTATTTAATTTGATACTAATTTACAATACTAGAATTAACAATATATAAAAACAATTAATATTTAATCGAATTGAACATAAAGTGGAGGACATGAAAACAGACACAAAATTACAACTTCAATTATCTGTCATAACTCGGCTATTTTTTAACCGATTTAAAAATAATAAAAGGCTTAATAACATACATTTTGATAAAACTTATATTTATGGAGAACCTTATATTTATGTAACGGATCAAAAAATTAACATTTTTTGATTTTGTAACATTTTGTAATTTGTTAAGGTATTTAAGTCCTGATATTTTGCTAATTTTAAAACTTTTATTACCAAGACTTTTACCAAATAACGATGTGATTCTTAGATCTGAACTTCAGATATAAATTTTTTTATAAAAGAAACAAAATTACAGATGGGGAAGAACAAAGAAGAAATTACCATTTTTCCTATGGATATTTTTTGTTTAGTTTTTAAAGTAAAATCAAAAACGTATAGCCGGCTCACCATCGTATAAACATTCTGTATAAATTTATGTAAACGGTAAATCACAATTCCTGGTCAAACCGATTTCTAACATCACTCATCGGAATTACAATATATCTTGTATTTTCATTATTCTCTTTCATCTTAAAGTAAAATTATTATGGAATATTCTTTTGTTCTAATTAAAAAACAGAAGTTTAAAAATTAAGAAGAAAAATTAACTCATAGTAATGTTGAAAATTAACTCATAGTCTTAGGTTTCATTCATGAAGACTTTTAAAATTTAAAGATCTTTGGCTTCTTTCGGTCGCATCCGGCTCCTGATGATTCAGCGGCTCCATACAGTTCATGCAGCTCCTTTCCGATGCACTCAGCTCCTGTCAGCATCGCTCGGTTCTTTACAGTTTACACAGCTCCTTTCAGATACACTCGGCTCCTGACGATTCAGCGGTTCCATACACAGTATATAAGCAATCTCCTCGCTTCATTCGGTCCTATTCCAGTCTTCTAAGAGACTATTACAAGTCTCAAAGGACTCATCTAGTCTTATATCATTGATTACATTTATTAATACGATAAACATACATAAAGATTTATAAGTTATTAATGTTATACGTATAAATGATATTTACAATTGCAATATAATTATAATCAAAAGAACTCAAAAATTATTTAAGAATCTTCATATTCAAAAATCTACTGCATAAAGGGATTCACAGTGTCTTAATTTTATATCATTTATGTAAGATCTTTCTTAAATTATTTCACATTTAATTTACATTATCAATAATTTATATTAATTTAAATCACTATTATGGAAAAGGAACAATTAATTAAACAAAGGGGGTCAATAAAGGCCTCTATAACTAGAATTGCCACATTTACTGACAAATTTGATCCATCACAAGGTGATAGTCATGCCTTGTAAATTAAATTAAGGAATCTTGATTTACAATGCAAATATGACCTCGTTCAATCAAAACTTGAATTAGATTATGACTATGATGTTTTATCATTCCATCATGAACAGGTCAAGGAAAACTAGTGTACTGTAGAATGGAAATTGCAACATTTAATAAATAATATTAATCAAAAATCATCTAATCAAGAAGTTAGTACAAATACATCATTTAAACAAACTCAGTTACAACCTATAAATATACCAATATTTAAAGGTAATGTCTTAGAATGACAGTGTTATATTAATATATCTTGTATTTATTAATTTAATTCGTAATAGCGATGATTTAACTAACATTCAAAAATGACACTGTTTACATTCTTTAAAAAATTAAATTCTTTAAAAATTAAAGATCTTCCAATAACAAATGAAAATTATCTTGTTGCTCTAGAATTATTAAAGGTACGGTTTGACAATAAATATGTAATTGCTTTTCATAATGCTTTCATAATTTATTTATCGTAGTTCAGTTTTTAACATCTAAATTGGATCATAACACCTCAAGATTATGGAAAGAAAGGTTGTCAAATGAGAGGTTTCCCACCTTTACAGACTTCATTGAATTTCTTTATTCTAGATGAAAACTTTTAGAAAATATTAATTTATCCATTTCAAACACGCAAGTGAATACGTCATAAAATACAACCAGATCTTTAACCAAACGTTTTAATTTAAATCCTAATGAACAACACAAAATTCATAATGTTAGTTATGTAAAATCCAATTTGTATCGATTTTCATTTTGTTAATCGAATCATTACTTATATCGATGTAAAGAATTTTTAAATTTGTCCGTAGATAATTGTAAAAACTTTTTGGCAAATAATTGTTGTTTAATTGTTTATGTAAAGGTCATTGTATTAATTAATGTTGTTCTGTAAGATTTGTGATAAGAAACCCAATACGCTTGTTCATATGGATAAAATTAACATTCTAAGGTTGATGGCAATAAACCTGAAAGTATAACCTATTGTTTGTTTAAAAATCAGTCAAAAGAAAATGTAATTCTGTCAACAGCTGTATGTAATACTACTGATATACGTGGTAATACGTTTTCATGTAGATTACTGTTAGATTCTGGTTCACAAGCAAATTTTTTTCATTTAGTTTTGCCCGCAAATTGGATCTTAAACTTAATAAAAATAATCTACTCATTTCAGGCATAAATAATTTATTAGTTTAGTCCAAATACAGTGTTACACTCACATTATAGAAACATTTTGTTCAAGTAAAATGCGTTGTTTTACCAGATATTACTGACATTGCATTCATCTGCATTTGACATTTCTCACTTCAAATTACGTCATAATATATTTCTGGCTGATCCCAATTTTAAAATACCAAATAACATTGATGTACTAATTGTAGCTCAATTCTATTTATTCTTCCTGAGAAATTCATTTATATTTTCAGATATCCTATTATATAGGAAACTAAATTAGGATATGTAATTAACGGTAGTCTTCCTAATAACAGTGAGGGCAACAATAATGTTGCATCTTTTCTTGTACGTAACGCTCATAAAAATTTTATGTGATGATCTACTACACTCAAGAATTTCTGGAAACTTGAAGTATTAATACTGATACTTCAGGCAATGAAACCTCAACATGTGAAAAACATTTTCAAACCAATACTATTCGAAATAATCACAGCAAATTTGTTGTGTCATTACCATGCAAGAGTATTAACATTCAACTAGGCGATTCCTTTGTCTATACTAAAAATAGATTTTTATCTTTGGAAAGAACGCTAAACAACATTTCCAAACTTAAATATTCCGCTTTCAAACAAAAATATTTAGATTTATATCATTTATCACTACTCAACTCCAATGATTTGTTAATAAACAAATCGAATGTATGTTATTTACCTCACCATCCATTATTTAAACCATCAAGTTTAACTACTAACATTCGAGCTATCTGACTGTTCAGCAAAAACCACTGATGGTTTATCCGTCAACGATACTCTCTTAGTTAGACCTGTAGTTCAATAAAACTTAATTTCCATATTGCTTAGATTCAAAATCAATAATTACATCATTACTTCTAACATAGCTAAAATGTATCGTCAGATATTAGTTAAATCTAGCGATTCCAATTTACAATGTATACTTTGGCGTGATTCTCCAGATCAGGAGATAAAACCCTTCTCATTATGTGTGGTAACAGTATGGAACCACTTGAGTTTCATATTTGGCCACACGGTATTTAATTAAAATGAATCTCCACTTGTATGCAAGACCATTCAAAAAGATTTTTATGTTGATGATCTAATAACAGGTTCAGACAACTTTGAAGAAGTTATTCAGTTAAAAATTGATATTTCTAAATTATTCAACAATATGGTTTTCCACTCCATAAATGGTTTTCAAACAATAATGTCATTTCTTCTTTTGAAAACAATACTTCCTTTCCTTTAAATCAAAAAAAGAAGTTATGTACTTTAGGAGTTCTATGGAATAATTCCTCAGATAAGCTACCAAACTGTTCATGCTAATAGTTTTAAAGAGTAGCATTTGATTAAATCCATTAAAATAGGTAATTTCATGAAATCCAACATTGGTAGTAGAATTGTTTCTATTGAAATACATGGGATTCTCTGATGTCTCTATAAAGGGCAGTAGCTGTAGTAACTGTATACACTATTAATACAATTTCCTCTAATTTACTGTGTTCCAACTCAAAACAGGCACCCTTAAAACAAATTACACTCCCAAGATTTGAAAAATCAGCCAACCAAAAAGATACTGCTTTTTTTCTGATGCACAGCTTACACATGCAACGATTTAAAATATTTATCATTTAAATATAATATTTTTTGTTTATTTAATTCAAAGATTCCAACTAAAGCGCGCGCACATACTGTATTTCATTCATGTGGGTGTTGGGTACTAGCGGCCACTTTAAATATTCATTTATTTAATTATAATGTTACAACATACCAAAACAACTACAGCAGCTGTACATCAGTGCTACACTAGTGCTCCTTTTTAGTACAGTGGGTACTAACAAGTCACTATACCCCGGGATTTCCCGATGATGGTATCAGGGACCCTTGAGGTGTGTGAAGGGCATGCGAAATGCATGCCTGGATCCATTAGGTTATGGCCGGGAAGGGTAGCCCTCTAGCAGAGGAGGTTGCTGGCTTCCAGGATAGGTAGTCGGCCTCCTTCGAGGATGCTTTGGGGGACCCCGACGGGAGAAACCTCATGTTGAGGTGCTACAGGGTGGGCAGTGAATACCGAACACACATACATGTACATATGGAATATTTGCATCTGGTTTTTTGGGTTCCTAAGGTGTCAAAATAAAACTAGGGTAGTTTGATTTGTGCATTACATAACAGAAACATAATAATAAGTATTCACCACCATCATAAATCAGCTGTCATTGACATGGATCAGATCACGATCACCATTATTCATTGAGCACCGATCAGGTCATAAATCACCGTTCATTGTACAGTTGATCCCTGTTCAGTGAGCACCGATTAGATCACAGATCACGTTCAATGGGTACCGATTGGGTCACAGATCAGTCATTGTTCAGCGATCATCAATCATCATCATCATCAACAATAAAACTAATATCAGAATGCATTTCAAAACTTGTTAATTCTACAATATGGTAGTATATGATCACTAGTGTAGTCTACACAAATTCATGGTCCAACTGTCCATCAGTAGGTTTAAGGGAACGATTGTTGTAAGATTACATTTAATATTTGATTTGTGACCTCGAAAAGCAGCAACACACGTATTATTCAGGTGTACAGTTAAGCAGAAGTATCTAATTATAAAGGAAAACTGGACGTATGAGTACAATATTTATTGTAAGTGGAATTGCAGGTTTGTTTCTATTGTTATATTAACATAATTATAAAAGTTTACATAAATTTCCAAAAATATTCTAATATGACATTATTTATACCCCCATGCTGGTGGTTCAAAGTTACTTGTACTAATTATAAATTGAACGGCATGCAAGTGATCATCAATAAAACCATTATCAAAGTGGCATACATGATGTAAAAGAATTTTTTTTAAATTCAGCTCTAATGATAATTTGATCTCATAGAACTAAACTCCTCTTGCACACTCGTATCTTTTGATTCCAGTTATTTTCTGCCTATTGTAACAGTTAATTCTTTGATGAAAATTTATCCTTGGAGTAGATTTACAACATTATAAAATAAATCATAGTATACCGCTTACTAAGTAGTCCAGCATTTTTAGAATTTATATTACAATTGTTCATCAAAAAAGATCATTACTTTGATATTTGTAGTTCTATTGAAAATGGCTAGAACGCTTATTCTTCAGGTTTATTGTTAAGCATAAATATCAAATTGGAAACATGATTAATGTAAAATATTAAGTAGATTTGCAGGTTTGTTTCTATCGCTACAGATCTCAGAGTTCCTGTTGACTGACTCCTTTGTTCTCTTTAGAGCACAAGATTCATTAGTCAATATATGAACTTTCCTTACATATTGTGTAGTTTTTTGAAGGCAGATAGTATTTTCAAAAAACAGTTAACAGTGCAATCCTCTGATTTTTAGCACTGTTGAAGCTCAACAGTTGAACTGATTTATATATGTGCCCACATTGTTATCCTTACGTTTCTGAGTGTCATAGGCTATACATTTATATGTTTATGTTTCAAAAAACTTGAAAAAAATTATACGATGTACAAAATTGTCACCTGCATGCTCTTTCAATTATCCTGTATGAAAGAACAATGGTTTTTTTAATATTTGAAACTCTGCAAATAATTGAGAGTAAGTTTATGCACGCATAGATTTACATTATAAAATAAAATATGTATACTGCTTAGTAAGAAGTCAAGCAGTTTTGCAATGTATACTACAAATGTTTGTTGAAAAAAATAATTACTTGTGAAGTTTTATTGATTGAAGCTTGCTTGCCCTGTGTTCAGGTCTACGATTAAGCGTAAGTATCAAATTAGAAAGCGGCGTTGGAAGTAAAATATTAAAAAACAATTTGCAGGTTTGTTTCTACTGCTACAGAACTTGGAAATCCTGTTGACCTCCTTACTAGACCTCAATATGTGAACTTCCCTTACATAATTTAATTTTTTTTTTTTTTTTGAAGGTAGATTGTATTTTGGGAAAACAAAGTTTTAACAGTGCAATACTATGATTTTTGTTGAAGGTGGTAGGCTACAGATTTGCGGGCAAGAAGGGATTTTAATCTCCTTCTACTAGATGGTATTTTTATTTTTTTCAATAAAGTCCATTTTGAGAAACAATATTGCTGAATCTCAATTTTTACACAACTGCCCAAAAAGGAGTGTAATGTACTTCAGGTATATGTATGTTCCACCGTAGCAGCTCAACGGCTTAAGTCATTAAGTGATTTAGATGTACTAGACCCTGAGTTGTTATCCTTATATTACTAGGAATGTCATAGACTATATATACAAAATTATCATCCACACACTAATTACCCTCATATTAAAGAGCAATGTTTTTTTTTTTTTGGCAGTTGTGATTTTTAATATTTTAGATACTTAAAATAATAAGGCAAGTTTATCCATGGAATAGATTTACAACATGAAATTAGTATACTGCTTCATAAGAAGTCAAGCAGTTTTATAACCAATGTATCCTTTCAAATTTACCTTGTGCCTCAAAGTAATTTATAGTGGGTTAAGGGGAGGTGGTATACAAAGTTTGGTAATTTATTTTGATTTTCATATTTTCCACTAATTCAAGTAAATTTTCAGGTAAAACCTAAATTACAGCTTTGAGATCACAGTTAGTGATTTTTGTCCCTGGAAATATTATCTTGCATTTAAATTTTTGCATTATCTCAGAATTAACAATTTCCTAATTTTTAGCACTCATAAGGGTACTTTATGTTCATTTTATGAATTACTTTGAGCTCCATCCTTAGAAATAACTATAGCAAAAGCCCTATGATCCTTAAAATGTACCAGAATGACAGCACTAGAAACGTTGTGTTTATATAAAATTGATTTATAGAAAACGTGATCAATACAGGATGGCCTATCATAAGAACTTTCCCCGCTTTTACAGTAACTAGAGTTTTATGATGAGAGTTAGTTAATTATCAGCTAGTTAATTAGCAGTTTAAGATAACAATTATAATTACTCTCTCTTGATTATAAAATGCAGTTCATTCCCTGCTAACAGTGAACATATGTTATCTGCATATTTAATTTCCTTTATTCTTTCTCCTTCCTAGAAAGGAAGGGGATGTATGTCATGTAAAAAAAAAGAATTTTTTTTACATGACATACATCCTTATTTCACTCTCTCCTAGTTCTTTTGTTTCATTAATTTCTAATCCAGATACCACTTACTATCGTGTAGACATTACCTATAATATTTTGAACATTTTCAAAAAAGCATTTGACAAATTTTCTTCTATGTTCTAGCTTCTATGTCTAAAGTGGAAAGATACAAGCGATGTTTTAGTGTTGTTATCAGCTCATAAAATGACTCGAACAGATGTTCAAGTTCGTTCAAAAGAAGGTAAGATACAAAATCCAAACCCGATGTCATCATTGACTGTAAAAAAATAAATCCAGTGATAGAAATGACCAAATCATTGCCAATTATCCTTTCAAGAGGAAACAAATGAAATGGTGGAAAAAACTGTTCTTTCTTCTTTTTTTTTAAGATGGCTTAAACCATAAATTTATGGTTATCAAAATTACTAAATTTACAAGTATAATTAAAATCTACAACATCAAAATTCAACGTATGCATATTTCTTCAAGTGATAAAAATAGTAATATAATTTCATCATGAAAATTCTTGTATATATTTTTTTTCAATAAATTTTTTTGTAAAAAATTGTTTTGAATTGTTTTAAAAATAATTATAAAAATGTCTATGTGTATGTATACTGACTAAATATATACGAGGTTAAATCAATTATTATCCACAATTTAGTTATATTTTTCTTTATGTTGGTAGTACTGTCTCTCGGACGAAACAGTGAAAGGAGCGGTGCATTTCTAGCTCGCAGCTCAATCGAAAAACTTATTTTATGAGGGCATCAGGAAATCTGTGCAAAGATGGACCAAGTGCGTTGAAATGCAAGGGGATTATGTTAAAAAATGGTGTAAATGTAAGTTTCCTATTTGCATTGCAATAAAATTTATAACTACATTGCGGATAATAGACTTACCCTCGTATATTATATTATATGAGGTACAACTTATAATTATTTTCATCTTAGGGGTAATATACCTTCGTATATTACTGAAATTAATGTTTTTAAGATTTATATTATTCCTGTGTACTATTAAATATACTTAAATTTCATTAAAATATTCTGTATTCTAGAATCTAGAATACAGTATTCTGTATCATTAGAATATTCTATTCTACAGGTTGAGGAACATAAAACCGAACCCATATTGAAACCGCTACCCAACACTATTTATGAAAGACTCATACAACTAGCGCGACTAGTGGATGTATATGTTACTACTGATTGTTGCTGCCGTTTGTCAGGTGGTTACGTTTCAGTCGGTACCCGTTTTGTTACAGTACAGTATTGTGAGTGTTGGTGTGTGTAACCCACCGGGTTGGTCTAGTAGTGAACGCGTCTTCTGAAATCAGCTGATTTGGAAGTCGAGAGTTCAAGCGTTCAAGTCCTAGTAAAGGCAGTTATTTTTACACGGGTTTGAATACTAGATCGTGGATACCTCTGTTTTTTGGTGGTGGGGTTTCAATTAACTACACATCTGTCTATTCCAGGAGCCTTTCTGCCATTTAAATCTTTTAATGCTCTCTTAAATTCAGATCTCAGTATTGTTTCTCCCATTTCATCCTCCTCAACTTCCTCTTCTTCCTCTATAACACCATTTTCTAATTCATTTCCTCCGTATAACTCTTCAATATATTCCATCCATCTATCGACTTTACCTTTCGTATTATATATTGGTGTACCATCTTTGTTTAACACATTATTAGATTTTAATTTATGTACCCCAAAATTTTCCTTAATTTTCCAGTATGCTCCGTCTATTTTACCAATGTTCTTTTCTCTTTCCACTTCTGAACACTTTTCTTTAATCCAGTCTTCTTTCGCCAGTTTGCACTTCCTGTTTATAGCATTTCTTAATTGCTGATAGTTCCTTTTACTTTATTCATCACTAGCATTCTTATATTTTCTACGTTCATCCATCAGCTGCAATATATCGTCTGAAACCCAAGGTTTTCTACCAGTTCAATTATTACGTATGTTGAATACCCAGTTACCCAGTCTTCCCTTCTTCCTTTTGTTTATTAATCGGTATAAATTAAAATAATCACGTGTTAATCTTAGATTTTTGTTCTCATTTCACTTCACTTGATCCAATTATGTGCATTCTGTTCATTTTATGAATTAGATCATTGCATGTTTACAAAGAGAATTCAATTTAGATTTAGTATAAATTGTTAAAGAATAAAATTCAGATGTTAATAAATAATTTATTTTTGAAAATTTTTGTTTAAGATAATCGGTGACTGATGTTTCTTAGCATATAGAGTCATTGAAAGATAAAATAGCTGCACTAAACTCACAGTTAAATAGACAGTTGGAATTAACAGATTCAGCCAATAGTAGAATAAGAACTCTGGAAGATAATAAGGCTTGTATTGAATCAAAGTTACATAAATTGGAGGTTGATTTGAGTTCATGTGAAATTACAAAAGAAAATTTGAGACGAGATTAATCAATTGTGAGTAAATAATAATTAATTTTTTGTTTAACTCTGTTAAAAAAAAAATAAAAAATTTTTTGTGGATTTGTATTTGATTTATGGCTAAAAGAATTTTAGTATTATACTCAGTAATTTTTCTTTTGGTGAAAACATTTGTGTTTAAACAATTTTGTTCAGCTTTTATATATACACACTAGCATTTCTCCGCCGTGGCTTTGCCCGTGATATCAGTGTGCTTTTTTTAATAGCAAACCTATTTATCTCACATATGAGTGCTAGCATCTGTCATGGCTTTGCCTAGGCTGTATGATTACTGTGTTTCCTGTAACATTCAGGGGATATTTAGCCATCATGGCTTGCTTCACTTGCCCTTCCTATCTAGCTAGAGGGCTCTAACCATTGGACCCTGCTTTGTTCATTAAACTCATGCTTATGAGAATAATAATGATAAATAAAAATTAAAGCCTATTCAAATTATAAAATTATCATTGTATTGTAATTTCGAGTAATCTAAGATTGTGGGTTTCAAAACAGTTGGCCTCCATCTTAAAAATATTACTTATTGCTGGTTACCTGTAATTCATACAGGTAATATAGGTACAGGTATTTTGCTTGCTCGGTTCTTAGCATTACCTGACAAACACACTAGGAAATGACTATACTTTGTTTTTCAATTTAATCTTTTAATTACTTTTTAATGTTTTAATTATTTTTATTTTATGTTTTTTATTCAAGTAACTGAAGGCAGGTACAACTAGTTGCTATGCATGTACAGAAACAGTGGATGTGTTGGTTGAGCCACCATGCTGTACACTATCACACCCCTTAAAAAATTGAAAATAAAAAAACCCAAAAATGGTATTTAAATATTTATCTGAAGAGTATTCGCAAGCCCATTATTTTCACAAGATGTCATGAAAATAATGTAAGTAATTCATATAGAAACATATGTAAGAAACGGAATTTTTAGGCCGTAAATTAATAGAGCAGAATTAGCGGTTCATTCTGGTTTTTGATCTGAAAAATCTAATAAAATAGGTCCCAGAAACATATATGCAGTAGTTTTTGAGAAATATAGGGTGAAAACCAATAAATTGGGGGTAAAAAACCTGGTTTTTTATGTTTGTTGTGTAATAATTTTGTTAGTGTTAGTTAAGGGGTAATTGAAATTCATGCAAAATCTTTCACTAGCTGTAATTTGCCAGTAAAATATTTTAAGACATAGGTTGTTATAAATTATTTTCATGAGTAAATAGGTTGTGAAAGTCCTGAGAGAACTTTATGATACACTTGCATATATAACATATGTTAATTACTGTGTCTTGGTGTATGATCTTAACAGTAGAAAACTTTTCAGTAAATTAATTTTATTGTGGTTATAAAAATTTTAAATGCAACTATAAAAATAAACATGTTAGTGTCCTGGCATGGTTGATGAATGGTTCATAAAATTAATTGTTCAAGTTTACTATTTTACTCTTCCATAACTGTACTTACCATATACCCTTCTACTGCAGAGCTTACTTAAAATATTTTTTTTAATTTTACAGTAACGGATGATTTACAATTTTAAATTTACAACTTATATGAAGTAACGGTGAATTCTCCAGTAGAATTAACCCTAGATAGTTCAAGGTGTTTCTGTAATGTGCAGGTCAAAGGGGAAGTCAAAAAATATTTACACTTATTCATATACTTTTTACCACATGTTTATTTTAATTAAGAAGGTTAATATTTACAGATCTGTTATAAAGTATGATTTTTTTTTTTTTTTTGTAAAACAACAATTTTCTAGATCACATCTTAAATACTAAATTTTCTTAAAAAATAAATGTTCTTTTATCATCAGTAGATTTCAAAATTTTTTACTAAACTACTCGCACTCTTCTGGTTCATTTTTACATTCAAAACAAGTGTTTGGTTTTTATGTATGTGCATATACTGCACTTTGCACAAGTATTAGTTATTTTACTCGTTTTTCTTTCTTTGAAGAAGCTTCACTGCAGCAGGTATAGCTAAGAGTTTGCTTATAAAAGATTCTTTTCTAAAACTTTGATGAACCGGTTTCAACCAAAAAAGTCTATCATTCCCAGTGATTTTTTCAAATATTGCAAAAAAATATTCAACTGGATCTTTATATGTTTGTTAAAACATATAAAAAAAGAATTTTTTTTGTATATAGAAATTGTCTAATTTTTTATATCTTTCCCTTATTAATTCTATTCCTTATACATTTCTTGTTAAGATGTAAAGAGAAACTTAGAATGAAAAGTTCTTCCTACACATCAGCTATTCCCATATTCTATTGTCTTTTATTTACCCTCTTCTAACTTTTACTAGATTGTGTACACTTTCCATCTTGTTTTCTTATACCTTCTGGTTTTCTTTCATCTATCTCGGGAGATAGATAAACCGGTTAGAATGGTATCCAAAACGGATTACCTGTAGATTGTTGTAAGCTTGGTTCTTCTATCACTGTAAATCATCTTTTCCCATCTATTCTCTTCAATCAGCTCCTTTTCTGCATTTCTTACTTCGCTGCCTAAATTTGTTTTTATTTTTATTGCTCTTTTACATCGATGATAAAAAAAAAATGAAATAGTGAAAAATATGTATGATTTTGCATTTAATTTTTCTGCCACGACATGCTTTTACATATTTTTATTATTTTTTTAATTAAATATTATTTTCTGAAAAATATGAAAAAATTCACTGAATTTATGAAGATTCAATTGTAAAAAGTGCAAAAAATGGAATGATTAGGAGAATGGTGATTGACTTTTCAGGTTTAAGTTAACAAAATGTTTAAATAAATTTTGGATTATTTTTCCTAGAAATTAAATTTTAAAAAATTTGATACAGAATTAAAGATTTACTATAAAATTTATTATAATTAAAATAGAATTCTAATAAATATTATTTTTGATAATATCAAGTTGAAATCTATGAAATGTTTACGATTGAATTTTCATCTGTACTTTAAGTATATGGCTGGTTAAAAGTTTGATCTAATGTTGAAGGGTTAATGGATCATGCATGAAAATGTGCAGTACCTCATTTATTTACTGTGGTCAAAATGCAGATCGCTGTGTAGTTGTGCAATTTTGTATATGTTATGATTTCTTGCTGTTGGCCCAAACAGTTTTTATGAAAATTGCTGAATTTTTTGTATTCATTGTAAAGTAAAAATTAATTTTATTTTTGTTATCTTCATATTCTTTAAATGTATTCTCTTTTATTTTTTTATTCTGTGTTGCTCATGTGTATTTAATTTGTGTCCTTTATTTTGTGCATATAATTTTTATGTTGAGTTTGTGCAAATGTGGTTAGTTCAATGAGGAGATTTACAAAAGTGGCTCAATGATAGACTGAAATGATATATATTATTTTCCCTCTATATTAAAAAATGTGATTTTTTCCCTTTATATTAATAAAATGTAAGATATTTCAGTTATCTGGGAGAAAAAAAATTTTATTACAGTTACAGTAATATTTATTTAAGCTCTAGATTAATAGCAGTGATTAGTAGATTAAAAATTCGGCCGATTTTTCTCTTTATTTTGTTACTTATTTTTATGATTTTGTTTCTTTAATAATATTCATTTTATGCTAATATTCAATTACCATGTTATATTTTATTTGACCTGTAAATAAATAATATTTTACATTTTAACAATTTAATTTCATTACCTTGTTTGTTTGATTTTTGTTTTTTATTTTCGAGTCCTAACTGTAGTCTGTTATTGATTTCATGTCCTTGTTTTATTTTATTAATTTTTTGTCATAACCTTATTTTGTTTTTAATGTTTAAGATTAGTTTCTTTACACTATTATATGTATTGTGTACAATTAATACAATTTTTTTCATGTTGTGTTTATGAAAAATATTTCTAACACGTTTAAATACCCAGTTTGTGACTCAAGATTAAATAAAGTTAAAGATTTAACTCTATTTATCTTGATGATTCATTCTATCAATTCCTGTTTTACAAAAACGAAAAATTATTTGAACTAAAACTGGAAATTTGTTTCAATCCTGTTATAGTCATATTACAGAAAATTTAAACATATAGACACGCAATAGTTCTACTAGTTGAAGTCTACAGTAAAAGAAGCCAGTTGCGAGGCCAATGATCCATTCTTGCTCTGTGTGTCAACTGATTTTTCTAAACTCTGACAAGTTTATATGAGCACTGGATTGCATCTATTTCATTATATATATATACACATTAAGATAAATTTTATATTTTCTTCATTTAATTTATTTTTATAAATGTCCCTTCTTTCTTAGACATATCATGAAAAATGGTAAGATTATTATTAGTCTGTTTAATTTCTAATATGTATATCTTTTTGCTAGAATATGGATTAATACAAACTTTTGGCATTAACCAGAATCGGTTTTTATTTTTCATTGCAGTGAATGGGTTAATCATTATCATCTATACAATTATTTTATTTATTAAAATCTTTAATATATATATTAACTGTTATGAAAATATACTTTATGTTTATTGTAGCCTTATTAATGTGTATATTAATCATTAGAAATAGAAAACATTTTTAAGATAATTAAATAGATATATTGTACAAAATTACTTATTGTTGTTGTTCACTGTTAGCTAAAACCCATCAAATGGGAAATGCACCTGGTGGAGCTGTTCAACTTCAGTAATATATGTGTTATTAAATAGGACTTATGATGTTAACTTTCTTTTTTTAACGAACATTTCATGTTTATTTTATCCTTTAGCTGCTATTATTGTTTAACTTGTCTGCTACTTTAGTGTTTGTGTAGTTTATCCAACTCTTTTTCATAAGAGGTAATTAAAATAAAATTCCCATAAAACAAGTTTAAAACATGATCAATCTTATTGCTATTCTCTAAATATTATTTTACATTTCTGTAGATTTATTTCTTGAAGTATTTTTGAACGATTAGGTTTTGAAAGGTACTGCAGTCCATGATGTCCTCATCCCACCTGTCTGGTACTTTGAGTTCCTCAGGTGGCAATGTTTGGTTTATTTTTCTTCCTGCCTTGGGGGTTTGGGGGCAGATACTGCTGTTGACTTCTTCTTCCCTTGTTGTCTTTTGTGTTGTCGTCTTTTAGTTGTAGTCTGATCTAGAGCCGATAGTTCTGGTTCTGAGTAAGAGGAGCTCCTGCTAGATTTTGTACCCCTAGTCATTTTTTTTGTCTTGTTGTTTTTAAGGTAGCTGATAACGTTTTCTTGGTCTGCCATAATTTTCTATGTAATCTTTTTGACCTTGTTTTTTGTGTCCCTGAAAGATGTAGAATTTTTGGGGGAAGGAAGGTCGCCGAGCAAAAAAAAAAAGGGGGGTCTGGCCTGGAACCCTGGGGGTTTGTGGCTCGGGGCCCTGGGACAGCGACACAGGAAAACGGCCCTTTCCCTGTATGTTTAGAGAGAGAAAAAAATAATTCTAAGTTTTTTCTGACGTTCAAAAGTCGCGGTAGACTCCAGTGAGATTGGAATCTAGTTCAACAAAATCTATTGCCAACTTAATTTCAACACTAGATGTTGAAAACTAGCTGTGTGCCTAGTCTAGAGTTGGCGGACGTTTTTAGGTATGTCAACCTAACACTTATTAAAGCTATTTAATCTACTTAAACTAAAGTAAAAGTCTATACTAATATTAAAAACTTACTCTACACCTTTGATATTATTGTTTTTAAACTAACAGACTATTTTAAATGACCTATTTAATTTTATATAAGATATCAAAAGTCACCTTGCTTATAAACACCACGTGTTCTTATACTGAAATCTTAAAACATTAATAACTTTATGAATTCTGAACAGATTTTAATGTTTTACGTCTCGTTGCACTCAGAAAACTTATCTCTAGCACTTTTTCATCTACTTAAACCATTACTACCTTTATACCACTTTTTTGACACTCTCAGGAGCACTCCAAAGTATGTCGTAGTAGGTAAAGAATACCGACTTCTACTTAGTTGGATATGCTTGGAGAGGAGCAACCAGCCAGCCATACCCGTAAGTCACATTTGCATGTCACTAGCAAAATTTCTGAGCAGGAGGTACCATCAATTGTTGTGTAACAAATTATAATCAGATCGCTTGCCAATGAAAGTGTCAAATCCTATGAAATTTTGAATCGACTCCAGGCACAGTTGGGAGATGCTACCTTGTCAAAAACTCAAGTGTTTGATCGGGCCAAAAAATTTCAAAGCGGTTGTAACGCAGTGGAGAACAGAAGTCACAAACGTCGTCCATGGACCAGCATCATCGGTGACAACATTCAGGCTGTTGATGACCATGTGGAAGGTGACTGCTGCAAAACATCTCTGAAATTGCATCAGAGGTGGTCATAAGTGTTGGAAGTGTGCATACAATGTTGTCAGACATTCTTGGATACAGCAAAGTGTCGGCAAGATTGGTTCCATGTCTTTTCACTGAGGCACAGAGAAATGTCTGAAAGACATTTGTCAGTGGCCTCTGAGTCGCTTTGAGGAAAAAGGAGAGGCATTCTTGGACCGTATTGTGACCTTTGACAAAACGTGGTCCTCCACTACACCAAAAGCAAGAGAACAAGCATGGAGTGGTGGAAAATTGAAGAGGAGGTACCAGTCAAGGCCAAGAAACACTTGTCAGCTGGAAAAGTTTTGGGACTGAAAAGGTGTGCTGTTGATTGATTTCTTGCTTGAATGAGGGACGATAAATGCAGCATACTACTTCCTCCCAGTTGTATGATGACATAAGGACTGCTTATCGCAACAGTTAATGCCAGCAACCGTATCTCAATGCCCTGCTTCTGACTGCACAGCCGCATATAGCAGGTCAGACTTGCGATAAACTCACTAAAATTCATTGAACACCTGCCACACAATTCACCATGTGATTTCCACATGTTTGGTTTGCTGAACCAAACGTTTTCCTAAAGAAGTTCTCTTTTCTTTTCTCCTAAAGAAATTTTAGGAGAGGAAAGACAATGACTGTAGTCAAGCATTATATGTGCAATTGGTTGTTGGGGCGGCCATCTTGTTCTTTTAATGAAGGAATAAAAAAGGTGTCCAAAAACCATTCTTGGGCCTTTATTGTTTATGTTAATGATACGTTTGAACTACAAAATCCTGATTATAAAATTTTATCTTATGCCGATGACACAGTTACAATAAGTTATGGAAATTCTTGATTTGTATTTTATAATAAATTGGAAAATCAACTTACTGAATTAAAACGTACGGTTAGATTCTAATAAGTTACCGACCGGGTTGGTCTAGTGGTGAACGTGTCTTCCCAAATCAACTGATTTGAAAGTCGAGAGTTCCAGCGTTAAAGTCCTGGTAAAGTCAGTTATTTTTACATGGATTTGAATACTAGATCGTGGATACCGGTGTTCTTTGGCGGTTGAGTTTCAATTAACCACACATCTCAGGAACGGTAGAAATGAGACTGTACAAGACTACATATCATATTTACACTCATACATATTATCCTCTGAAGTATTACCTGAACAGTAATTGCCAGAGGCTAAACAGGAAAAAGAAAAAGATTCTAATAAGTTAGCTCTAAATGTAAATAAGACTGTCTGTTTAATTTTTGATAATCATTATGACTACTGACTTTAATGTTGTTATCAGAAGTGAATTTGTTAAAAAAAAAAAAATGGTACACAAACTATTTAGGTATTATTTATCGATCGACATTTCAGATGGTATTTTGAAATTTCAAATAAAATATATGGTTTTCATACTATATTTGTTTATCTAGATTAAGCAAAATTCTTACTGCTCAAAATCTATTTACTATTATGTATGGGATTTATTACAGTATTGTGTGGTATAGTGTAATTGCTTGGGGGTCAGCAAATAAAAATATCAAAATACAACCTAAGGAATCATAAATATACCGCTATGTTTTATTTTAATAAACTTCCTCTTGAAACGAAAAGTCTAGTATCAAGAGATCGGAAAGGTTAAGATGAATGAACTTAAAATAAGGCTATTTCACATAGATGAATACTTAAGTGACTGTATTGGATGGTATCATATTTGGTTTTGCAATTTTAGTTTTAAATTTTTGTAGACTTTTTTTATATTTTTATTTTCTTTGTATTATTACTTTTTTTTATTTTGTGTATTTGTATATATGATTTTACATATGATTTGGCATCAGATATTGCATCTCTGCAAGAAAGACATTGTGTTATTACATAAAAAATAAAATAGAGTAAATAATATAGTAGTGAGGAACTAAAATTTTGTTTTGTAGTCGACAAAACGCTTCTGACATAGGCGGTACATTTGAAAAAACAATAGTTACCAGTGACAATGTAAATACTGTTTTAATAATGTGATGATGATGGAATGAACATTTTCGTCTGTGGTCAACAAAACACTTCTGATATCCTGATCGCAGATTACATATTTGTATGCCAGTTGTGTTCTGGTTGTAACACAGTGACCGGATGGTGGCACGTTGATGGCAATTGAACGCATCAATGGACCGGTGAAACGAATTTGAATTTTATCTAACTTTTTCATCTTATTTTTCATTTTAAATCGTTTGATGCACACCTGGGGGGGTTATTCCCTGTCCAGCAATATCATGTTTGAAATAAAGTCAATACACTTTGCAATCAGTATACTTCATAAAATTTAATGTTTAGCAACATAAATAGCAACCGTAAATTTTAATTTTATTTTGTTATTCGTGTTGTATATTTTATCGTAGCAAATCCATCTTAGTTTTAACCTTACTTTATTAATATTTTAATATCCAAGAAGGGTTTTTTGTAATTGTTTTTGACCCGGGCAATGGTAATGCGAAACCGTTATTTGCCCGATAAAAATATCACATTTATGAGGGTTTGCGTTGATAGTGTCTGATAAATGGTGCTTAACCGTAATTTTTCCTTAGCGAATCATATATAGAAAGATATACCAGTATTAGTAGAAAAAATGTTATATTTGTAAATTAAAAAAAAAACAAATTGAAAAACGTTTACATTTTGGTTTGTTGTATTATATTTTTTAAGTTAATAAATTTCTTTGAAATTTTATTTCACCATAAAATTTGATGAATTTTTATGAAATTTAGATCAAACTTTTAATGTATCACGAAATACGAATAATCTTTCAGAGATTTATGTAAATTTATAAAAAAACATTTTTTAAACCTGTGGTTATCTTGATTGTTCTGGATTGAGCGATCAAATAGTTTTCATCTTTTCTCTTACCCATTTTATTATATAAACCTAAATAATGAAATTAAAATATTTCAAAAGCTAGATATTATATTGTATTGTTTATCGACTGAAATTTTTGTATGAGTATATTACAATCGAGTTTATTACTATTTTCCATACAGTTAATCTTCTTTGTTCTAATATATAGATAGGTTCATCATAAAAGAACGGTGAATGTTTAAGGCATGAATTAAATAAAAACAAAAATTACAGTATTATATCGTTAAAAAATTTGACAAATACAACATATTTTTTTATTTGTCAAATTTTTCATTTCAAATAGTCTTATTACAAAGTGAATTTCAATGTGCAACCATTTTCACCTCGGCAAATGTCCAATCAATATTGTTTCTGCCTATATGTGATGTAACACATCTTCTGTTACGGTTGTAATCGCTTCATTATTATTTCCTTTCACCGATTCAGGTCATTTAGTAAATAGCGGTTTTAATATATCCCCTTCCCGCAAGAAAAGTCAAGAGTTTAGGTCTGGAATTGTTGGGGTTAGGCTATTTATCTACGCACAAAGTTTTCATTTCAAGACTAGTCAACAAATGCATTAAAGCGTGCTTAGTCTTTACTTAAGCCGTCTTGTTAAAAATAAATTTGACATGTATTTTCACATTCGTCCAGTTGAGGTAAGCAACAGCCTGTTAATATATTAGGATAAATATTTCCATTAATAGACTTTTCAGCAAAGAAAAAAGGCCAAGATCAATGATTTTCATTAAACCACACCAAACATTCACTTTAAGAATGTCATATACTTCTCAAAGGTAAAGTCTGTTTTCAGATCCCCATATTCGTGAATTCTGTATCTACTACATATCCATTTAACGCATTGGTTGCAGTTTTTTTTAACGCAAGCGATTTGCATGCGTTACAAATACCTGTTATCCAGTATTTATGTTTCTATCGGTATGTTACAAGATACTCGCATCATGTAAGCTTTTGGCTCTTGAAATGGTACCTGTCGGTCATTGATAGAACTATTAGTGAATTTTATATTCAAATGATGCGGTACCGGTCTCTCATGTCAGGTGTAATCTTTCTAATGTCAAAATATTATTTTTAGAATTTCTCAGTACGATATAAAAATATGAAGAGGATAAATAGCGGATACCGGTGTTCTTTGGCGGTTGGGTTTCAATTAACCACACATCTTGGTAATGGTCGACCTGAAACTGTACAAGACTACACTTCACTTACACTCATACATATCATTCTCATTCCATCCTCTTTAGTAATACATGACGGTGATTCCTGGAGGCTAAACAGGAAAAAAAAAATGTATAATACAGTTGCCACACAGAAGGGAAATTGAGGGGAAATTCTGATTACTGACAAAACACATTGTCCTTTTTCTTGAACAGAAAACATAGTAAATAAAGAAACATCTGTGGTTAAAATGGCTGTTGCACAAAATTTTTGGATGGAGGTTTTTACTTTTAGTGTTATTAATTTAACTTCTCAAAATGTTTCTTCTAATGATTTGATTTGAATTACTGAAATTTTACCGTTCTTTTATAATGATCCTTAACATTTATAAACGTATGACTACCAAAGTTAATTTCTATTAATCAGATCATTAATATTTTTATATGATACTTGTGGGTATTTAATAACTTCTTGTTTAGTGTTCAGAATTTTGTGTTAAGGATGTTTTTGATGAAAGTATTACTACAAAATGTTCATACTTCTTAGAAGTAACGCGTAATAATTTTAGAAATAATTAACCTACTAACGATAAAAGTAGGATTATATTTTTAAGTTATTTATCATTTTAATGCACGCGTAACTGTTTTATGTTAGTTAATTTGTTTAGTATAGACGGTTTAATTTTAGAAAAAACTAATGGTTTTTTCTCTTGTGTCTTAAATATAGTAGTAATATGTGTGCCTTTAAGGGAACAATTTCTATGATGAACATTATAACTGTTATTTTTGATCTTATAACTAAACCTTGTCTCACAAAACCGCTAGCAAACCAAAAAATAATAGTATGATGATTCTAATTTTTATTTTAATTTAGTGCCATCCATCTGAGAAAAAACTTCTCTTTACTTAATAACTGGTAATACAAAAATTTTGAAAATAATGATAAAATTGTGTATTTACCTTAAAAATAAAACTTTTAAGAAATTACGTTACCACTATATTAAAATTTCCTCGAGTAAATGAGAAAAAATATTTATTGCCTTGGTGTATTTTTTTAATATCCAATAAACTACTGCCTGTTGAACCGTTGTCATCGTTTCTCAAATTTATGACAATGTCTTCAAAAATATTTTCACACATACTATCTGCTTCCCGTCCTTTTTTTCCTCTTTTATTACATATTGAATACAATTTTTCCAAGTATTTGTAATTAACATCTATCGGTAGATTTTTTACGTCGTTTTATTATTTGTGTTCTGTTTATCATCCGCATGCCACAGCAACAGACAAGTTATAGTTTACATTGCAATATTGTATGCGTAAAGCAATAATTGCACTTATACATGGGAGTGACAGAATGACTCGGCCTAAACTACTGAGATATTACTTTATTTGCTAAATTCATTCTATATCTGTTGCAGGTTTTGATAATATCGATAGTAACTGTTTATAAAAAATATTAGCTTTTTGGTTATTAACATATGTTCCTAAGTATACTTTTGCGCTTAAAACTTTGATCGACAAAGCATTAGACTTATATGAGTATTTTAGGACAGAATAAACAGCTATAGTACTTTGTGTACTAATATACTTTAGTATGCTGCTTTATCGTATTTTTCTAGTTATCTGTCAAAAATATTGCGGACCGGATTTGATAAGCGGCACTTCAAGAATGACTTTTTTACAACTTCTGATGGCAGATCATTTCAAGCTTTCGAAATCCATTCTTCAGTCGTCTAATTATGTTCCTCGGTGTAAGGGGGATGAACGTTTTCAGTCGACCACTGATTGTATCTTGTAGGAATACAATCTTTAAAATATGTATTAACCCCGACATCCAGTGTTTGTAATTGACTTTTCATACCTCCAGGAATTACAACTAAGCAGTTACTCTTACTTTCTTATATCCAGTTGTTTTTACCGTTACTTGTTTTTCTCTCTTCTCGCTTAATGTAATTTTATGGCATATCAAAACAAACAGCGACTTCAGCATTACCGATTTGACCGAGACGGTATTGTTTTTTTAATTGTAGATCGATTACGTAATGTTTATATCTCACTAATTTACGCTTGTAATCTGATTGTAACTTCTGACAAATGGAGGGTTTGCAATGCAGTGACAGACATTGCCTTGTCACGAATTTCTCACATCATTCGTGGCTAGCTTTAAATTGAAGACTGTTATTCCTGGCCTTTAACATCACTAGAAGACCTTTTGTGTGGAGTTCCTTGAAATAGGCAAAAAGAGCAGCATTGATTTCCAAATATTTTCCGTGTTTTGGTCTCAAAAAAGATCTCTTCATTCATTTACATGCAAATAATCTTTGTGTCATACTGCATCACTAACGCGCGTTCGCTTCACTTACCGAAAACCATTTACCGGCGGCACAGATTTCTGATCTGTTCAGCGCATAAAATAACCTTGTGTTTAAAGTCAGCAATGTATGTGAATACTTTACCACGATGATGAAACGGTTAGAAAAAGTCAACAAATAGGTAGAAAGGAACGATTATGAAAAATCAGACCGATTTACAACTATAGTAGTACACCGTACGCCTGTTCAACATCAAATGGATGTTAGAGAGGAAACGTGAAAGAACTTTTGTCATCATGCATAGAGCATATGCACAAATTCCAGAGCGATCACTCATTAAATTATGATGTCAACAGCGATAAGCTATTGAGATGTAAAGCTTTCTGATAAGAGTCATCTTTCTAGAAATTTATGTACGATGACAAATGTTCTTTCATGTTTTTTGTCTGGTCTCCATTTGATGATGAACGTGCGTACAGATTCAGCTTTCCAGCTATTAACTCTGCATTTATGTCAAATAGCTTTAGACCTCCAATTTAAGTCGCACCTTATGTTTTGACCCTTTAATCTGTTAAAAAAGATGCATCTTATATTTGAAGCAGTACTGGTAAGTTATGTTAAAACAAATTTCAAGGTGTAAATATTTATTGATTATATATATATATATATAATATAACTTGAAATAAGATCCTGGAGCTTCAATTGTGAAAAGATTTTATGTATGCGATTAAAATGGGATTCATACATCCCTGAAAAGGAAGATACCTCGTGACAGATCCAATTGCCACACCACCCCCCTGTACCTAACCCTTAAGAGCTTTTCTAAAGGTCATCTTTTAGGCTTGAAGACATATTTCATCTTGCCTCGGTCAGGATGCCACTGATGCAAATGTCACGTGTGACATTCTATGGAATATATAATTTATTTAATCTTGTTACCATATTGTAAAGAGCGTGTCAAATACCGGTTAAAATATCTTTATCTCATTCCAAAATAAACTTAAAAGTATGTCAGTAGTTCGTGTACTTATTTTATTCCATCGTACTTATTTTGACATGTGCCCGTATCACAACTTTGCAATCGCTAAGTTTAGTACTCCTTTAACTCTACCTATATCGCATAAAGGCTTTACTGTCTTCTGGAGATTCTATCTGGTTAATCGTAAATAATCGATCAGAAAATCTTTCACGTTGCCTTCAGCTAATAATCAAAAAGCATTTGACAATTAAAACGATAAAAAAATGAAGCGAACAAAAACTTCCAAATCGCTTTTCATGTCGGTTACTGATGATTTTATTATCATTATTTTATCAAATTCAAAGTTCAACATTTTGGAGATAAATCTTTTTAAATTACTAAATGTTTGTTCTTTCTTATAACTCGTAAATTTCTTTGCGATGAGTTATAGCTATCTATTTTATTTGGATAGTTTTCATAATTTTATATAGGAAATATTGCATTTAACAAAACCAAAAACGGCGAGGCATTATTGTAAAAGCTTACATTTAAAATCTATATTATTGTAGGTTTATAAAAGGTTGATATCGGTATATTTTTTTAATGAAAATAAAAATTTAGCAATATTGTATATATCCTTTTTTGTTCATACCTCATCGATTTCAAATATTCTTTATAAAAAAAATTATAATTTTGTTATTTTACGTAAATAAAATGTTTGTTATAAATTTTAATTCAAATAAAATTACTAAAAACCTCACAATCGTGTCTTATAGAGTGTCTACAATTTGTACCACACAGTCGTCGTATGAATGAAAACATTAAAATTTTCCCTCTCTTGAATTATAGGCCTGTTTGATTCAAGAATTTGAAAACATGTATACTTACTTTCCTTCCTAAATTTTCTACTAATTCAGATGCTATTTAGTCAGAGTTAATCTGAACAGTTGATTTTTACTGTACGTATTTTACGATTTTGTCAAAGGAAACATTTTGTTTTAAATTAGGCGAAGGAGTTTTTTTTATAAATTAGTTTAATTTTTACTTATAATTAAAATCGCATACATTATAATAAATTCTTTATTTTAGTTTATTTGCAGAACTTTACTATAATCTGCGGGTTTTTATAAAATCCTAAAAAAAGCAGTTTAATATAATTTATGATTTATCAAGGTAATGTTGTTTATTCTCCTATTTTTAACAAAGAATAAATTTTCTTTTATATTTTTGTTGGCGAACGACTTGTGGATGGTTAAATTGATTTGAGTGAATCTTTTGATAAAGAATTAGTAACCGCTTTGATTACATTTCAAATATCGATTATTAAATGTATTCAGATTCCTACAATAATAAAAGTTTGATGGTAAATTAAACATTTACTTTAATACGCTGTTTCACAACAGAAAATCATACTTTAATTTGTTTTCTATGTGATTTGCCATCTCTTTTTACGACTAGACGCATGTAAAGCACCTAATAGTCTAAGATCTGGCAGCTGATTTCTGCAGGTGTCTGTTTTTTAATGAAACTCCCAGAAAATCAGGCAGGAATTATCTATTCGATCTTGCGTATTGTTTTTTAACTTTTGTCTCGATATTTTATCGGTGAAATACTTAAATAAAAATTCATCAGAAATTAGTTTCAGCGACCCAAACCTAAAATTATGCGATAGATTAATTACTCAAATGAAATTAATTGAGCCTCAATTAATGAGTTTTTGGCAACGAAAAACATTCCTGTAGTTCTTCAACCACTTTATTCACCTTACTTGAGTCCATGTGACTTCCTGTTCCCACCTTTAAAAATACACCTCAATGGTACCATTTTGGAACAATAGAAAACATTAAAAAAATGTAATCGACCACCTGAAGTATCCTCCGGTTTCTAAGTTCCAACACCGCTATGAAGAGCGGGAAACTATCACCTTCAAAATAGTTCCCTTGGGAAGCCACACAACGCTTTAAATAAAAGGTTTTTCTGAACCGGTCTCATTACTTTATTTACAGACCTCGTATGTGTCAGCAGGTCGAACGCTAACTTTTTAACGCATGTGGTACACTCTTGATCTACCGAATCATGGTTATCTGGAAATTAAATCATTAAATTTGACAAGGTGCATTGTCATGATGTAGCATCCGGTTGTCTGATGGCTGGTCTCACGTGGGCAACTCCTTTCCGCAGTCTTCCAAGAATTTCTTGGTAAACATATTGAATTACAGTCTATCATGCAATTAAAAACTCCTTATGGACGATGCAGTTACTAACAAAGAAACAAATTAAATGCTCTTTTGGGATGCGGTGAGTTTGAAGTGTTCCACTCCTTGCTCTGGCATTTTGTTTCTGGGTCGTACTCAAATATCCAAGATTCATCACCGGTATTAACATTTTTTTAGAAAATCAGAACAAGATCGCGGCACACTTCCACCCTGTTGTTTTTCTGTTCGACAGTGAGTTTTTTTTGGGACCAATTTTGCACAAACTTTTTTCACATCCAATTTGTTTGTCAAAACTTGAATTGCGGTACGGTTCAAATTCAATTGTTCTGCAATCATTCTGACAGGTAATCGCCAGTCGTACTATATCAAGTCTCATTAATTTATTTGCATACCATTTGAATTGTGAAAATTGGACTAGCGGTTGCTGAAAAATTACAACGGAACCCCAACCAAACTTCTGAACGGCGCTGCGGGGCGCTTGAAAATATTGTCATCTGACGGGTACTACTGAGAGCGGACGGAATTATCGTGGTGGGGAGTGGGGATCGACCGTTTGAGATATTTGTGATTTTCTTCTGAAAATTCGGATCCGATTAAAAAGTATTAAATTTTTCCAAAACTTACATATATATATCGATATATCATGTAGTAACGAATCGGGATTTTTCGCTACTGATCGATACGTTCCCGTGCTAAGCTAGGGGACACACACACACAAATGGCATTTAGTAGGGTAAGATTTCAATTTACGTAACATCAAAAACTTCAGCTACTGGTAAGAGGCGCTCAAACACACAATAACCCGTTTAAAATCGTAGTGTAAAACAACTGGATTCACATTTTGGGACTCTTGTTGACGAACGACTGACATGGCTACACATTTAAAGGAGCTGAATATAAAATTTTTTAAAAACTAGACATGCTGAGAGTTTTATGTAATACTTGCTGGGGGATGATCGAATACGCTTGTTGTGTTTCTACTGAGCTCTGGTCTGTTCCCGCTTAGACTACGGTGCGTAGCTTATTCGTCTGCTCAGAATAACGCTCGATGCAGTCCATCATTCATTTATCCGACTTGCTGTAAGTCTACTAGTGAATTGCGGTGAGCCATCCATTTAGACTAGACGAAACCAAATTTTCTGCTCTTACGTAGCTATAAAGCGCAACCAAAGCATCTGACCTTTGATGCGGTGTTCTCTAACCCGCATCTTTATCGATATCACGAACAGCAAAGATCTACTGCTATGCTAGGCATCTGAGCTCAGCACCTTTTCTTGCTTCTAAATATACAATTCTTCTATCCAATTCTTACTGTTGCTTCGTGTAATTACCCGCTTTGGGACGGCCTTTTCTCATTATTTACTGTATAAGGCCTTAATATAACCAGCCCAACATTTCGATACGTAGTTGTCTGTTGGATTATAAGAGCGCCTTACAAGCGATCAGTGATATGTATTCCAGAGACCCTGTTGTCCGTGATGTACAGTGTTATCTCTGAAATGATTTTGTGTAATACGATTGTGCACCGGGTGAGTGATGCACACAAGCGATACTATCTGGGGAGAACACCCTCATTTATAATTTAGGGTGTAAATGTACCTTCACTCTGTACAGAACGGTTCATTTTAAATCGTGTACGTAAATGATATATAATGTGTAAATAAAAAAGATTTCTGCTTACGTTAGCCGAAAGAAATGTGCAAAGCTTCCGTGACCTGAAGGGAAGGAAAGATCAGTACGTAAGATTGTGAGTACGGCTTGAATATGACAAGAACACGACATTAACAACCGCTTCTTTATGAAGTCTGTTAAAAGTTTGCAAGAGAATAGAACGGCTAAATTTAATCGTTTGTCGAGTCTTCATTGCGTAGAGTTACGTATAATTACAGTGAAAGCTCTCTAATTCGAATCTCAAGAGACCGACATTTTTTTTCGATTTAGGGAGTTTTCTATAGACTGGTAAAATAATGAAACTCAAAAATTGTACAGAAAAATGTCATTATTTAATAAAAATTGATTTTAATCTATAATAATGTACTACAGTACTAAATTACATTAGAAAAGACAAAATGTGCATAGTATTACGTAAAAATTAAAAAAAAAAGAAGAAATTCTGTACAATACCTTAATTATATATCTTGTAAATTTTTTTTTTTTTTTTTAATTTTCTTGCAGATTTGAAAATCAAGGGCATTTTGAAACTCCACTAAATCTTCTACTTCCGTGAACCTTCAAAGAATGTTCGAAGGTTATTTATTGCCAATTTAATTTTTTTTTTTTCATTTCCCGGAAATTAATCTAAATAAAAACACAGTTCAGGTACATTATTTAAAATGTACAGGTACATTATGATTTTTATGTTAACTACTGTTTGCCTTTCTTAGCTTCATTCTTTTATCTCTTGATGTGTTTCGAAACCGCTCTGTTGTCAAAACTTATTGTAATCTTACTTTTACATTTCTGTTAATCTTTATACAGCGTTTCGTCAACGCCTATCCTTATAATTCACGTCACGCCTTATTTGGCCTTCTTTTGTTTGTTACTTATCTATTTCCTGTTTTCAATAAATTGAGTTTCTTGAAAAGGACATCCGCTTGATTGTTAATCGGTTCATTTATTGTTACTTTTTAATTTAACGATTTTTTCTAAAACGTTCATTTTTCTTCCTTTTAACATATGTGAATTAATTTCATCGATTCTTCCATTTAATGAGGGTATCCTTTTATCAGATGCGTCGCATAATTAGAATATTGTTTTAGATGTTTATATCTCATGCGTTCATTCATTATATCTTAATTATAATCTTCCTGTTTGTCCGATATATGTTGCATCGCATTTAAATTTTATTTTGTATATACTGTTACTGATTCTATGTTGCTGTTAAAACAAATTTTTTAGGCTATTATTTGTATTTATAACCATTTTTAAATTATATTTACTAAAGACTTGTTTAATCGGATAAATTTCTTTCCCGGTAACTGTTAATTTACTCCATTTAGAGATTTGTTTATCGTGTGTTTTAATTTCATGTAATTTATTTCTATTTTTATTCATTTTTCCGTTCGTTTATTTTTATACCCATTATTTTCTGCTGTTTGAAAAATATCTAACTCTTTATATGCCGATTTCTTTAATGGTGATTTACGTAGTCTATCTATCTATCGTGCATCAAAAAGCCGATCATTTATGCTCCATCGAGTGATTCGAATCGTAAGCTATTATGTTATCTGTAAAGGTTTATTTTTTGTATGTTTCAAAATCTAGATTATTATTATTATTATTTCTTTTAATCGTTAGTTCTAAAAAGTTAATATTTTCATCTTTTTATTTTTCCATCGTTGATGGAAACCGTTGAACTTGTTCATTTCTTCATTATTATTAATTTATTTTTTAATTACTAATACTGTTACGTACACTTATATAATAAACTGAAAAAATCGGTTGCGTTTCCGCACCACGCTGAGGTAGCAACCTTGGTGTGTTGACAATTTATTAACGTGTGAAATCTCTCCCAGAGAGGCCTACCGTAAAACACTCGAAGTAAGATTTGATTTTCGCCTGATCTGGTAGAAAGATCTAAACTGTTCTCTTATAAACGTAATGTAATACGCATAAATTAACAAATATAAAAATAAAATTTACTAAGCATACCAGTATGTAACACGGCAAACCCTTTACAAAGAATCTTTTCACGATTTCAGACCGCCAAAAAATGTTTTCTTCGTCCTGTAAAGGAAATTGTGTAACACGATAAAAAATAAAATAATTTGTGTTTATCGGCGTAAAATAGAATTATAACAGTTACAAAACGTATAAAGATTCACTTATAAATACTACCGTACGTTCTGCATGGCCACGACGGCGTTTGCAAAGTCGGCTTCAAGAATGCAAAGCAAAAATAAATAAGTTTATTTTAAATAATGTTCGATATTAGTTTTGCTCAACATTCGTAAACCAGACAGGATGTAAATAAAGTGTGAAATTAAAGTGCGATCAAGATCAAAGTGTGAAATTAACGTTATCTTCCTCACTACAAAAATTTACAAACTATAAATAAAAATGAGACTAGAAATAATACAGATTACCAGATTACATTCCACATCTCATCAACTCTTCGCTTCATGCTGCATCCTATTTCTTCAGAGTACCAGATCGACCGATTTTTTCAGCTGCTCAATGGATTTGATCTTTGGATTAATCGTGGCGATAAATGTAAAGCTGTGTTGCCAAATGGTAAAATATTAAGGTACTACTAATTCTTTACTACACCATATAATTTCATGATAATACTAGTATTTATTAAGAGTCCATCAGTTTATGTAATGTTTAGCTTCAGTTAGAGCAACCAAGTAATGGAGCTACTCGCTCTGTGAATTCAAACAGCCATTATCACGGCATTAGCCCACTGTGGCTAGTCTAGTGGTTAACTCGTCATTGCAAGTCAAGAGTTCTAAGGTTCAAATCCTAGTAAAGACGTTTAAATGGATTTGAATACTAGATTGTGGATATTAGTGTTCTTTCATGGTAGGGTTTCAATTAACCACACACTTCAGGAGTGGTCGATATGACGCTGAACAAAACTACACTTAATTTGCATTCATACATACCATCCTCTGAAGTAATACCTAATGGTGGTTCCAGAGGCTAAACAGAAAAAGAGGGTAGGCCATTAGTTTAGACTCCAGTTTACATCATTGATAGGTAACTTTCTCTTTTGATACTGCAGTTACTTTTATTTTTTAAATATTTTATTTGAAATATAAACCACCAAAACACAGTAATTAGATAAGTTAAACTTGCCATATTAATTTCCACCGACTGTTTTTTGCAGTACCCTGCATCTCCAGTATGTATTAAATTCTATTTTTATTACATTAAAAGTTATTCGTTTTAATGATATCTCTTTTTTATGATAAATTATAATGTTATCTATTGTGAAATTTTAAATGATGATATGAACATAAATAGGGTATACAACGTATCCTATTCTACAGGTACAACGTATACCAAAATGAAACAACTAGCACTAGGTAGGGAATCTCGGAGAGCTCCATCAAAAACCAGTCAAATGACAGAAGACAAAAAAATGAACATAAATGTACTTGTGAAAATATTTATAATTTACACAAAAATAATACCAATAAATTAAAAAGGATAAGATAGAATTTAATAGCAAGTGAAGGTGCAAGATACTGCACAAACTGGTTATTGGAAATAAATAAGGTAAGTATAAATAATCTAATTACTGTGTTTAGGTGGTTTATATTTCATATAATGTTATATATATTATATATATTTATACAAATTTTTATGAATTTTGTTAGTTACAGCAATGAAAATTCATAAGCTTATTATGTACATTTCTTGGCTTACGATATTTCAAGACGGCTGTTCATATTTTTTAACCTTTCTAATAGTATTTTGAGTATTTATCAGTTAACAGTACATCATTTGATTTTTTTTCATCATTGTTAATAAAATTGAAATGCAACATTTACTTATAATTTAACTCAATTATTCTTTTATAATGTAAAGAATAGCCATGAAAAGCAACTGATTTTGTTTCATAGTGTAAAATAAATGAAATAAGAATCAAATTATTGTCGTGACAGTCATCTTTTCACTTAGATACCCCCAAACTTTTAATCATAATAAAAATGAATTTTATGTATGTTTACAGATAGAGAATGGGTTTTGATAGATGAAACAAAGCAATATCTTCATTTAACGTATTATTTTAATAGAAGATATACTGTGTAAAAATTTACAAGTGGTTTCACAAGTTATTTCTTTTTTGACATGGAAATTCTGTTGAGTCCTTTATTGTTTTGCTTGCTTTGGCAATGAATCTCTTGCCTGACAGCGGTTTGAAAATTGAATGAAACCATACTTGCACCTCTTTCTCAAAATTTGTAGAATATACTTATAAAGTAGATGGTACATAAATATTTCATGAATTTTAAATACCAGAGCAATCAAAGCAAGTGGAAACCTATATAAAATTGTAAAAAATAATAAGAAAATAAATGATGCATTTCATTCTATAAAAATATTACGTATGATTTAAAAGAAAATATATATATAAAAATTAGTAAAAGGATCAGGTAGTAAACCGATATCCTGTATCGATTTTTGTTACCATTCAACATTATTCTTAGCTGAAAATTTTAGCTCAGCCAAGTAAGTTCATATAACACACATTCCTGGATGCGATGTAGATCTGTTACCATCTATATCGGTGAACCTTAATTCAGAATAATGTTTTTGCATCTATTCTTGGTAAAGCGCTTTGATCTTATACGAGAGGAATCCTTGCTGCCTTAAAAGGCGCTTATAATTTTTTTGAGCGAGTTGTCTTGTTTAACAATCTTCTGTGGATTACTCCTTTCTAACCTCCACTTTTTTCCTTTATTTTCTTCCACCTTGATCTATTAAACGGGTGTTTTTCAATGATTTCTCAATGGATATCTAACGATGCGGGGTCCGTAAAAAATTCAGTGTTCTTTGTATCTATCTAGTCTGGAGGAGTGTATAGCTTTTCTTGTGTACCTACTTAGCTAGCGATTCTATTTCTGTAAAAAATGCCTATATAAATACTTCTACCTCAGGTTAAATATTTAAGGAGTAAAAATGGACCCCGTAATCATTCCTAATAAATATTTTGTTAGAAAAAGTTCAATGCTACCATACATGAAATAAATTTAATAACTAAAACAAAGCTATATTAATTTCACAACCGCTAATTGAATTTGTCTTACTTTCTTTTGTTTCAGGTAACTCAACGGTTCATTTAATATTCTAAGGGAGAGCTGCCATGTAAGTGGCCCTCCTTATATTGTGGTACCCCCTTTTATTGTAGTTTAATTTTCTACTAAAGGTACTTACTTTTGTTATTATTGTTTAATATTATAAATTTTCATGTTAAAAATAAGTTGTGTAGTTTTTAAGTTGATAGTATAATATTCTTATAAAATTGCGGTAGGTGCCTTGTCCCAGTAGGGTCCCCTGATAGGAACTTTCCTGTAGGGAATTTTTTATGTCTATTTTTGTGTATGTGTATGTTTCTGTTTCAGGTTTAACATAAATTTTACATTAAAATTACTTAGATAAGCAGTGTAAATTAAGTTTTATGAAAATAGATATAAATTTTGTATATGCTGTGTATGTTTTTTCAGGTACAATGTGATATTATTTTATTATTAGTTAGGTCGCGTCCGCGATCCCAATCCCTAATAGGGTCCTCCTCCCTAAGGGGGAGGTTTTTTAGTCGGTGAGAGCCCGACACTACCGTCTGTTGCGGGCGCAGATGGTGGCTGATACAGCTTTTTCCTCCTCCTACGCAAAACAAAAAAAAAAAAAAAAAAAAAAAAAAATTAACAGTTCATATTATGTGCATTACTAATCTTTTTGCAAAGTGATTTTGAGTTGTAGGTGCTGTACTTAGAGTATTTTTAAATTCATGGAAGCTGTGACAAAAAGAATGGTTACCGATTCTCAAATGTAATATTGAAAGCGGAAAATGATTATGGAAGATAAAGAAAATTTCAGTTAAACTGACTATCAACTTAGTTTCAAATCTGGATTGAATAAAAAGTAAGTACCATAAATGTCTAACATAATTTTTAAAATGCAGCAAAATATAAAAAAAAAACGACTATAATTTAGATACATACCATTTATTTACCAATAAATGCAAAATCAGTGTCATACCAATATTTCAAAAAAGTTAATATTTTTGTGTATTCATTTATAATTTGTTTAAATTAGCTAAGTTTTTGTTATTCAAATACAGATGAATTGTAATATATTCAATACAGTTTTTAAACGATTAAATCATTGGAACTAAATTTTTAAAATAAGTTGACAATTGTTTTCTCACTTTTACCATGTTTTGTCACTTTCTCTAAATAAAAACCAACAACAGTCATCAATCATTGTAGCATCCCATCTTCCTTGGTAGTGATGCTGACGGAAACAGTCTCCCTGCTCATCACTGACAAAGCACAAATTTTCAGGAAAAAAGTCTAGGTGAGACTGTAGGAAATGAATTTTTAATGACATCCTACGTACAAAATATTTGTAGTTTTTAAACAGTTTATTAACTATAAACATAGTATTCATGTTTTCTGTTGCCTAAAAAATACAAACTGTCTCTGAAGAACTTCCATGCAGCTAATGCATGATAAATAGCAGGGCTCGTCATTTCCTGTTCAACCGTTCAATTACTGAGCACGATATAAAAATAACATGAGGCACCCAGATTTTATCTTGATCCCTGAGTGCGAAACCAAAATTAACAGGCAGTTTTTATTGATTCATAAAAAAGTTTTTCTTTGAGATTTATGCGTACATTTACCTCTAATGTAACAATAATTGTCTTGATGATTTGAGCATTCACCAACTTTTACAGAGGCCATGTAGCAAATAAAAATGAGAAAAAAATCTCTTCAGTATTATAAAGAATTTATGAAAATATAGCAAAACACTAATAACTGTGTGAACACAACAAACAGTATAGACAATAGAAGCTAGACTGAATAAAATTTTAAGCTCTGTAATAGACAACAACAGATGTCTGTATGATATCATATATATCTACTTCCATGATACAATGTAAACATAATTTATTTATTTTTTCTTTATTAGGCATGTGTGCGTACTGTTTAAAAGTAAAAATACAGAAACTATTCTTAATTGTAACGAGTAGTCCATCAAAATGAATTTATTATAAAAAAACATTACAAATTTATGATTTATGTCAAACCTTTACATAGTAACACAATTTCAATGGCATATTGGAGATGAGCACCCAAATTACAGTGAGGAAAGTTGTGTAACATGTTAGATACAAATTTTGCATCGACAGTGTTATTTCAACGTTTGACAATATGTTTAAATTTAAAAAATGTTTTATTTAAATTTAATTATTTAAAACAAATAATTTTTATTAACTATTTTACATCTGCAATGATATTAGATTATAAGAATTAATTACATTTTTAGTAAGTAGAAGCAAAGAATATAATGCGCTAACACCAATCAGCTATGCATAATCTAATTACATGTACCTTCATTTAATGCTAGTAAAAGAGTAATCGATGAAACACATGATGTTACTGTTTCCAACTGTGAGGTACATTTCGCGAATCATCTTCTGTGACGTAGCAGAAGTTGTAACTTCGGTTATTGAATTACATAATCTGTCATAATCACAATGCAGTGATGAATATAAAGCGCAAAAGAGGTAAGAGGTACAATTGCTTTCTATTTCATTAAGAATAATGATTTTCATACGCGACCAGTCCCAGTGGTGAATGGAGCGAAGGTGTTGCTTGTAGAGCTGAAAGATTTCCTGCCTTCATGTTTTAAAATAAATATCTAAATATCAATCCGGTTTAAGTAATTATTGATTACAAACCATTGTTTAACTGTTCTTCTGCAATGTTAGGGCAAATTAATAAAAACTCCCAAGTTTCACTTTAGTAAAAAAATCATGACTACGTCGCTCATAATATTAGTATAAACATGAGATTATAATCTACAGATTTTAGTTTCACTGTATGCTTGGTCACAAAAAATGATTACAAAACACATCTCACAGTTGGAAACTGCAATATCATCATGTCTTTCATCAATTGCTCCTTTACCACTAAACAGAATGGATAAGTGGTTGAACAAGTCATTACATTGGAAATTCCTGATCTGCGACTTCTGGGCTATACAAGTCATACCATATAAAGTTGATTTCTTTAAATTTATGATGACACTATACAACCAGTCAATGTGATGAACAGAGTGAAAGGACCAATTTCAGTGCTGAATATCAGCTGTAGTTAAGTCAGCTTCGTGCTGGTATGCAATAATTTTTGTGGAAAAGGCATCAGGAAAACCATTAAAATATCCATTTTCCTCAGAAAGCCTAACTATTGATGTTCAGTTTTTATTAAGATTGTTCAGCGTTTTTTTGGAAATAGATATGTCATGTCAGGTTATCTGTTGAGTTATGACTCCTTCAGAGACATAAAAATATTAATTATTATAGTGAACTAGATTCCTTGAGTCTATTAGAATCCCTTATTCCCCAAATAGATTCCACGAATATCGATTACATCTTTGAGCTTTGTCTTTGATAAAATTCTGGATTTATCTCTTAGGCTGAGGCAATAGCTACTTTCTTAATGGCCCCTTAACAGAGTGATATCTGTCTGCTTATGAGACTTATATCGCAGGCAAATTATTATATTAAAAGCACAACAGACTAAACTTAGATGTCTTGATGAAATTATTTACACTTCTTATAATTTAATTCACCAAATTTCTTCATAACAAAAAGCATAAAGTTAAATTTTATCATTTTAAGGCGGATTAAATTATGTGTTAACTAAATATTGGTAAACAAAAAATTATACTAATACAACTTACAGACTTTGTTACTTATTTGTAATTTAATCATAACTAAACTGGTAAGTTTTCTTTTTCAGCAATGTCAGATGGAGGACTTTTATCCCAGAATTTAATCATAAATAGAATTGTCATTTTCATCAAATTAGATTGGGGAGGAAACTATAGGGTGAGTTTTCAATTTAATTATTACAATGTATAAAACATGCGATAAGTAAAGCGGTAACATCAATGTACATTTAAGAATGTCCATCAGCTCTTACGGAAGGGAAGACATGTGCAAGGAGAGATGAGAAGGGCTCTAGCAAGAAGAAAAAAAGTTTCATAGGTTTTTTAAGTTGAAGCATTTAAAAGAATTAGGAAAACTTGGGATTAACTCATCTTCTTGATTCTACTAATCTTTATTTATTTTATTATAATATTTAAGGCTTAGCTCTATGTAGGGCTTATGAATGTAATTAAATTCCATTGTATGAATAACAGTTTGTCTTTAAAATCAATACAATATTAGTAATGAAGCGATTAATTTGGATAACATCTAAAGTTCCAGGTTAACTCTTTCAAATTACTTCATATAAGAGGTGAAGCATATTGTGGCAGGTTTTAATGTATCTACCAAAGAGATTAACGATTTGTTTAATTTTCATGAGAAAGTTTTTTATGTTTTTTGGGGTAAGAGTGACATCTCCACTTTCACTGTTGGGAAATGATATTTATAACTACCGATATTCTTATGCAGAATTTACAAAATTTGCTAGAGCAAAGTGTTAAGAGAATAAAGCTCACACAGACGAAAACCCTTTAAATCATTAATTCACTTTCAGGTGTGATTTTTAATTACAACTTACCTGCAAATTACGGTAGTAAATAATTTACTTTATCCACTAAAAATTTGTGTATTTGCACTTACATGTCGTTTCTGCCTTAACTTAAAATTATGTTTTAATAAAAAAATTATTCACTAGATGGATTGTAACCATCTAACATAACATTGCAGATAGAATGTCCAGAATTCCCATTAATGATACAGATACTATTTTTGTTGTCCGTAAAGCAAGACGTCTGGGTTCTTTATTTGATAAATTCTTGTGGGATGATAAAATTGATTTTGTTTAACAAAATGGAGTGAACCGTTTTACTCTGAAGAACCTTTACAAAACACTAAGCTTGTAATCATTATGAATACATATTATGATTAAATATTTTCGCGTATAATGTGTAATGTCCAGTTTTTGGACTTCCTAAAAACATGAGCTTTTAAGAGAAAAAAAAAATGGGCTTTTAGATCATTAGCGATGCATACTTTATGAGAAAGGTAACTGTACAATCAGTTTATTTTACAATTACAAGATTAACTTTTACAAAAACAATATTGTTCTGTTGATGAATTAAAAAAAGGACAAACATATGATTTATCTGCGATCACTTCAACATGTACAGATATAAGTATATGCTCGAAATAATTTTCAGTTAATTATTTTGTAGTAACATATTATTGATGTATTTACATTAATATTATTTCATGTGTTTGATTAAATAATTAAAATGAACTTGAAATACAACTATAATTTTTTTCAAATTTTATGTTTATTCAGATCAGAAAAAAAACATTTATTTATAAAGTAGCAAGTTAGGTTAAATAATTTGTTATAATAAAAAAATCACCCTTACCAACAATTCATATTATATCCCTAGGGCTTTGGATTACTCGACAATCCTCAGGAGACATATTTTTTTGTAATTTAAAACGTTAAAATTAAAAACGTAAATAAAAAATTATACACTACAATCACCTACCTACGCGGGTCATTGTATAGGGAAATAAGTTAGGCAACTTGATAATTATTAATTTAAATAGAAAATCATCTTCAAATTTGATATGTTCCTTTATTAATTTATTGTTATTACAATAATGTTTTGAGATTGCTAGTTTTATAATAATCGGTGGAAAAATCTAATATTTTAATAAAATTATTTGTAATTATTTTTATAATAATTAGTTGTAATTATGTTTATTTTATAAAATGTGATTAGCATAATTGGATTTATCGAAACAGCCTTTCTTTATATTATTAATATGTTCTTTAGCTCTAATAGAAAAATAATGGTTGGTCATAACAATATATTCAAGAGGGCGGTTTACACGTTTGAAACTACAGCCAACTTGCCCCTTTTTTTTTTTTGAAATTGACATTACACCCACGGGGTTGTTGTAGTGGCGATCTTCACAAATCAGCTGATTTCGAAGCTGCGAGTTCCAACATTCAAATCCTAGTAAAGACGGTTAGTTTAATACAGATTTGAATACTAGATCGCGGATACCGGCGTTCTTTGGTGGTTGGATTTTAATTAACCACACATCTCAGAAATGGTCGACCTAAAACTGAACTAGACTACACTCACATATCATCCTCAGAAGTAATACCCGACTGTGATTCCCAGAAGCTAAATTTGATAAAAAGTAGAAAAAAAGGAATTGAAATCAAGTTGTATACAGAGTGTATAAAAAAGTTCTCCCGGGATTTTCATAACATATTCTACACCTTAAATTTATGGAAAATTTCATATAAATGTATGCCCTAAAATGCTTCGTTTGTGAGTAACGGCTAATGACAGATTTCACTCAGACGTCAGCAACCCCGGTGAAACAGGTCATACTGAAATTTTTTGGACATTGATTACGGGGCAGAATTAGTGATTTCAATGGTTTTTTATCTTAAAAATTAAATAAAATACCTACCACAACTGTATCTGCAGTAGTTTTTAAGGAGTTTGGGATGAAATTCAATAAATTAGGGTAAAAACCCCGTTTTTATGTTTGACGTACAATAACTTTGTTAAATGTGTAATAAACATCTAAAACCTTTAAATAAAACTTGTAGAGAACTTAATTATGAACAAAATGGTGTAAGATAATTCGAATAAAACAAAGAAAGTTTAGAAAAATTAGAATTTTATTTAGAACCAATACAGAAGATCATACTTATCAAGACTATTTATATATGTTTGCAGATTTCATCAAATATAAGATAATCATGACAGAGTGAGTACAGCACTTATAGTTAAGATTTTATTATATGATAATCGGGTTCAGAAATTAAGGAACCAAATCGTCGAATAACATGTGTTTAGTTGATTCATATGACAATCGCAAATTTCATCGAATTATAATTATTTTTGTTACCTTCATCAGTTTGTAAATATCAATGGTATTAAACATTAACTAAAAAGCTGCAAGGTACTTAATATAAAAATCATTTACAAATTAACTAATTTAAGAAGATGCATTAATTTAAGAATACAGTGTAAATTCAAGTGAGTTGTGTTACAGTAATATTATTTATATTTAAAATATTGATTCTTTTGAATACTGTTGTCGATGTATTGAAAATTACTTCTTTAAAATAAAAGATTTGTTGGATGTTTAAATCCACTGAAATTGATGAGGCAGACGACTTAAAGACTTGTTGGCATACTCTACATTCCAAATACTATCAATTAGACATTTTATAACCACAGATTTACCATCTTCTAAAATATTTATTCAGCTCATGAAATTACAAAAATGTAATTTATGACTGTAAAAAGGTTCCGTACATTAAGTTAAATGAATTTTTATTCCAGTAACAGGCTGTACTCTTATCTGTCTTACTGAGATCATGATTATAAACTTTGAACAAGGTTTAACATTTTGAGGTTGCAGAAGAATATACTTTCAAACTGATTTCATATCGAATCGTTTTCTATGACTTTGTGTCACTACTAAACATATGGGCATAACATAATCTTATGTAAAAACATTAGGAAATTATTTAAATATAAAATTATTAGTAAATAATTTTTAAAATTAATACAGAAAATCAGATTTTCAAGTAAAATGAAAACAAAATCCTAATTTATCTTTTTAATTCACATTGTTTTATTATTAAATGTATTGTAATGTTATAAATCCTTATTTGGAAATATTGTGCAGAAATTTTTAATAAGATTATAATTCTTAGTTTTATATTATGTAAAATTAATTTTTTTTTCGACAGAGAAGGTTGTTAATTATTATTTCAAGTACAATAATTTTTTTATATTTATTTGGTTACTTTCTTTCTGATTTTGTTGTGTTAAATTTATAAAATATTTAACAATTATTTTATTACTGAAAAACTTTTTTTAATTTAATTACTTTTATACTATTTATTTATGTAATTGTTAAAATGGTTATTTGTTTTACAAAAGAAAAACTAAAAATATTTAGTGTTAATTACAAATATTATGAATAAAAACTTTCATGTTGCCCAGTAAGTATACATAAAGTATTAAAACTTAATTTCATATATATGTGTAAAGAAAATGTAAATGTTTGATGTTAACTAATGTAGACTTCCTGACAAGAATATGTTCAAAAAAATATGAGATTTTTCTTTCTCAATTTATTTTATTTCAGAATGTAATATAATTGGGAGAACTTACAATTATTTCTGATCGTAACGTTTATTTTTTCATAATGCTGTACGGTTTAAAATATTGTCGATGTTCTGACCAAGGTTTTTCCATGGTTTCCCTTGGTTATAAGGCAAATGCCAGAACAGTTAATTTTGCTTCCATGGTTTGTGCTTAAATTGTTTGGTGAGAACATATTATAGTTTAATCAGAATAATCAACCAATATTTATTTTCTTATAACAAATATTTGTTTGTAAATATTTAATAATAATAATGGACATGTTATAAAACCATACAAGTATTAAGTGAATTTATTTATCTTCCCCTACTACACCTTTATTTATTTACCTAATATAGCACAAATATTTGAAACTTATCTCCATTGCCTACGACATCTAAAAGTAAATTGTGGGGGGGGGGGCAGAGCTTTCGTCATTTCAACATTGTTGTGAGAACACCAAACAACTTTGTTCAAAGTCGCCATTGTACATACAGTACAGTAGCACCATATGAAACATTAATGACTGTGTTGTTTTATTTAAAACCTTTTTTTGTCTTCAGTCATTTGACTGGTTTGATGCAACTCTCCAAGATTTCCTATCTAGAGCCAGTCATTCCTTTTTGGTATAATCCCTGCATCCTACATCCCTAACAATTTTTTTTACATATTCCAAACGTTGCCTGCCTGCAAAACTTTTCCTTTCTACCTGTCCATCCAATATTAAAGCGACTATTCAAGGATGCCTTAATATGTGACCTACAACTCTGTCTCTTCTTTTAACTATATTTTTCCCCAATATTAAAATTCTTCTACCTCCATAATCTATTCTCTTCCTACTTTTATATTCAGTGATCCATCTACATTATTTCTAAACCAGTTTATATAATCTACCTATCGCTTCCTTACCTTCACTGTGCAGTAATTCTGCAGGTATTCGTTTATTCCAGGAGTCTTTCTGCCAATCAAATATTTTAATGCTCTCTTAACTTCAGATCTTACTATTGTTTCTCCCAACTTTTCTCCTCTTTTTCCTATATAACACCCCTTTCTAATTCATTTCCTCTGTATAACTCTTCAATATATTCTACCCACCTATTGATCTTTCGTTTCGTATTATAAATCAATGTACCATCTTTGTTTAACACATTATTAGATGTTAATTTATATACCCCAAAATTTTCCTTAACTTTCCTGTATGCTCCGTCTATTTTACCAATGTTCATTTCTCTTTCCACTTCTGAACACTTTTCTTTAATCCACTCTTCTTTCGCTAGTTTGCACTTCCTGTTTTAGTATTTCTTAATTGTTGATAGTTTGTTTTACTTTCTTCATCACTAGCATTCTTATATTTTCTACGTTCATCCATCAGCTGCAATATATCGTCTGAAACCCAAGGTTTTTCTACCGGTTCTCTTTGTTCTGCCTAAGTTCACTTCTGCTGATTTAAGAGTTTTCTTTTTAACATTCTCCCATTCTTCGTCTACATTTTCTACCTTATCTTTTTTACTCAGACCTCTTGCGACGTCCTCCTCAAAAATCTGGAGTAGTTTTTAAGGAGGCCAGGTTGGTCCTCCTCCCGAAACCGGGAGCCGAAGAAACCAGGAAATACCGGCCGATTTGCCTCATCAACACGATGGGAAAGCTGTATGAGAGACTGATCGCTGAAAGACTGCGGTCGGAGATTGGGGCGGGCGGAGGTCTTTCCCCGGACCAGTACGGCTTCGTTCGGGGAAGATCGACCGTCGACGCCGTCCGACGGGTGCTAGAGTGGGCCAGAGTTCAGTCGGCAGGCACGTGGCGACGAAGGAAAATCCCATTGATCATTCTCCTAGACATCAGGAATGCATTTAACAGCGTGCCATGGGGAGTGATCATGGGAATACGCCGGGAGAGAGGGATCAGCGGCTACTTGCTCGCCGTAATAAATGACTATCTGCATGAGAGATCTCTGCGGGTACGCACAGAGGAAGGAGAAGATGACTTCAACATGTTTGGAGGCGTTCCGCAGGGGTCGGTGCTGGGCCTCTTCCTTGGAACATCGCGTACGACGGCCTTCTGCGGGAAGAACTCCCGGAAGGATGCCAGTCGGTCGCGTACGCACATGACCTCGCGCTGATGGTGTCGGGACGGACGGAGGAGGAGGTAGAAGATAAGGCAAACTTGGCGGTGGCAGTCGTCAGCAGATGGCTGGGGGAGAGAGGACTACGACTGGCACCGCACAAGACGGCAGCTGTCCCGATCACCGGCAGAAGAAGACTGAGGGGAATGTCCTTCATGGTAGACGACGTACGGGTCCACACGTCCGGTTGCGCTAAGTACCTGGGCGTGTGGATTGACAAGAATGGGCTGTCTAACACCCACCTCAGAGAGGTCACGAAGAGGGCCGAGAAGATACAAGACGCTCTACAAAAACTAATGGGCAACAAGAGCGGACCACGGGCGAGCAAGCGACGGCTGATCCTTTCAGTGGTTTCCTCCGTCTTTCTGTACGCGGTCCCGGCCTGGAAGGACGCACTTTCGAGAAAGAAGAACGTACGGATGCTAGCCTCCCTTACCAGAAGAGCGGCGATACGCATAACATCGGCGTACCGCACCGTATCTGGATGCGCAGTGGCAGTCATCGCAGGGGTGCCTCCCATCGAGCTGCGGGCCACGCAGCTGGTCTCCACATACGAAGGAACGCCGAAGGCGGAAGCCGGGAGGCAGCTGATGTGGAGAACGGCTACGGCTGGGGCATGGACCAGGAGACTGATCCCGGACTTGGGACCGTGGGTCAGGCGGAGGCACGGGGAGGTAGATTACTTCCTCACGCAGTTCCTGTCTGGACACGGGGAGTTCGGGGTCTACCTACATCGGTTCAAGAGAAGACAGACACCGAGGTGCTTCTACTGCGGTCAGGATGACACGCCGGAGCACACCTTTTACGAGTGCGAAAGGTGGGCTGTGGTCCGGCGTAGGCATGGCACAGATGGCCTCACTCCAGAAACAACTGTAGCTCACATGCTGAAAGGGAAGAGAGAATGGGATGCGGTACAGAGCACGGTGGCTAGCATCCTGAAGACGAAGGAGGTACATGGAAGAGAGTGGGGAGAAGACTTCTAGGCGCGGGTAAGCAGCAATGTCCGTAGCAAGTATACTGTGTGTTTCTTCTACTATATATATTATTTTTGTGTTGTATTGTATTGTATTGTGAATTCATTGTCTCCATTGTCACTGTGGTTGGTACTCTACGGCCGGCTCGAGATGACAAGCACGATCGCTTCGACCGTGTGCAGGAGGGCCACAGCTAGAGGTGACATCGCCGAAGAGACAACATGAAGTGTGGGTTTCATTTATTATGTATTTTCCTTGTATTGTATGATTGTGGTATTATTTTATTTTATTGATTGTGTTCCTTCTAACGGTTACGAGGGCACTCACAGCGAACGTGCCCGCGGATTGCGGAAGTAGGAATAAGTTCAGACGCCAACGTGATGGGCTGCAACTGAAGGGAGGGTTCTTCGCTATTGTCCTGATTGTGTTTTATTTATCTTATTTTATGTCATTTTATTGAGTTGTTTTGTGTTTTGCTGCTGGTTGAGGAGTGCAATCGCAGCCAACGTGATAGTGGTGGCTGACTGCGACGAGAGCTGCCGCAGCAGCGGGAAGTTACTGTGTTTACTGAATTTTATTTTATTGTAGTGTGTATTTCATTTCTTTTGTTTATGTTTTTGTGTTTATATTGCTGGTGGGATGGCATACACGATCACTGCGACCGTGTGTAGGAAGGCCACGACCAGCGGTGACGAAGCCGAAGAATGAGACGGATGGGAAGAATAGACTTTTATTAATTATGTATTCTGTATGGGTGTGTTACTAGGCTTAACTGCGTTTTCCTGATGGCGGCTAAGTGGTGGTGTGAGTGTGTTTTATTACTTGTGTTGTGTCCTGCGGATGGGTGAAAAAAAAAAATAAAATACAGGGGGCGAATCGTGGTCGCCGTGCAGGGCCAGGGAGGCAGCCTGGATGCAGAGGATGCTTTGGCTCCTTCATATGCAAGAATGAAGGTCAGTTGGGGTGCTCCGATGATGCATTTGGGACCCTCAGGTGTGAGAGGGGGACGCGGCGGTTTGCCGGCTTCGCGCAATGCGTAGCCGGCAACCTAGTGTAGGGACGGGAAGGGTAGCCTCTAAGTGGAGGGATGTAGTGGTCGTCCAGAAGGGAGGGCTGCTGCATCTTGATGAAACTGAGAGGACCCTGATGGGACGCCAAAGAAAAGGCAAGACAGGGGGGCAGTCGACTGCCACGACACTCCGACATTCCTGCGCATAGCCTAACGGCGGAGGCCGGGGATGTTGGGGGTGTTTAAGAACAAAAAAAAAAAAAAAGGTCAACAAACACCAAACATTATCATAGGCTAGACCCAGAATTATTTTAGCACAATTTGAAAGAAGCAATGAAAACTGTTTAATTGTCCAGTCAATCCAGTCGATTTTTGAATAAAATTAGTAGAATTTAGGAAAATCATTTAAGAGGTTGTAGATTAGGGTAAATATAAGTTGTTTATATGCAACTGGATAAAATAAAGGTCGTTCAATAAAAAAGTTTGCATATTTAAAACATGCACAAACTGATTTGTTTTTATTTTCATAAAATTTAGACTGAATGATTATTACAATGAAGTAAATTTCAGATTAATAACTGTTGATAAAGACTACATGTTAGATTCCTTGTAACATATAACTGATGTGGAGAGTTTTTGGTTGTGTGCTATAATTTAGCTGTAAAATTACACTTAAAAAAACCATTACATCTTTAATAAAAAAGATTATAAATTATTTGGCTGTGAAGTAGGTGGAGTTCACTAATAAGATGTGGACTAACTGTTTAATCTAATTAAGGGAATGACTAAAAAGAGAACAAAAGACTGAGCTATTTCATGTTTTTATGGTTTGATGTGAATTAAAAGATCACATTATTAACTGCTATTTTTATTTGACAAATGTATTTAAAGTTTCTATGAAATCATTCAGTTCCTTTTTGCAATGATGTAAAACTTATTCGCAAGTCCTTCTGGTTCACAAGGTTCCAGAAATAGTTTAGGTTGAAAATAATGATGATGAATTGGGAATAAGGATGAAGGCGAGCTTTTTTCAGACTTTGAAATACATATTTATGAACCACACCTAATTTTCATCATTAGCTTGCTAGGTGAGCTAAGATTTAATTAGGTATTGTAAGATAACCCACCGGGTTGGTCTAGTGGTGAACGCGTCTTCCCAAATCAGCTGATTTAGAAGTTGAGAGTTACAGCGTTCAGGTCCTAGTAAAGCCAGTTATTTTTACACAGATTTGAATACTAGATCGTGGATACCGGTGTTCTTTGGTGGTTGGGTTTCAATTAACCACACATCTCAGGAATGGTCGAACTGAGAATGTACAAGACTACACTTCATTTACACCCATACATATCATCCTCATTCATCCTCTGAAGAATTATCTAAACGGTAGTTACCGGAGGTTAAACAGGAAAACAAAGAAGGTATTGTAAGATAAATACAAATTAGGTTGACATTTATAGAATGGAGGTAAATTTGAAATCTGGTTGAAAAAATTTCAGTATTTCACAACATTCCGAACTTATTAGTACTTTGGTGAATAAATCTTATGGAATAAAATAATAGAATAAAACTTTGTACGAATATTAAGAATTCTAAATTGCAATTAGATCAAGCTTGTTAACCTGGTAACTCTTTATAGATTTGTCTGATATAGTTTAAAAACTGCTCTATAATCTTTTTTGTCTTTACATCAAACCTTAGAGATTGAACATAGTAGACGTTCCCACCAACATATTTCTGTGATGAAAACTACTAAGAAGGTAATGGGTGTGCTTATATGCTAGTAGGTTATATCTTGGCCTTTCATTCGGAGGTCCCGGGTTTGAATCCTGGCCAGACATGGCACTTTTCACACACGTGACAAATCATTTATCTCATCCTCCTAAGCAGTACCTAACAGTGTTTCTGCAGCTTAAACAAGGGGAAAAAACAAACGTTATGTCTGGACATTAATTCAGAATGTGTTCAAAACTAATTATAAAAGAAGACCGATTGGTAATTTAGTCTTCTTTTGTATTTTAATATATTTAAATGTATTAAATCCATATAAAAGAATTTAATTGTATAACATCACAACTCTATTTTTATAAATGTTTATTTCTATATTATTCCACAAAAAATCAGTAAAGAAAAAGCTATCTATCGATCGTAGAGAAACATAAAAAAAATATTTTTTGAATATCAGTTTAATACGTGAAAGTGGTGAAAATGAAGGGCATTTTCTTTCTTTTTCTGTTTATCCTCTGGAATCACCATAAGGTATTACTTCAGAGAATGATAAGTATGAATTTAAACGAAGTGTACAGTTTTGTACAGTTTCAGATCGATCGTTCCTGATATGTGTGGTTAACTGAAACCCAACCACCAAAGAACAGTATCCACTATCTAATATTAATATCCGTATAAAAGTAAATGCCTTTAGTGTGATTTGAACCGTAGAACTCTAAATTTTGTAATCAGCTGATTTATAAGATGACGAGTTCACCACTAGACCAACACGGTGGGTTAAAATAAAGCACCTTCGATTTAGTGAACGTTTCGGTTCGGTACGAACTGTTTTGTTCATAACAATCAGCTTTAAATAAAAACTACCGGTGTTTAATTTGCCTTAAATTATATGTATAAAAATTGTAAAAAAATATTTTTGTCGTTTGGTATAAATTATGTCAAATTATTTTATGTTTCTACTTTATGAAATGATTGTGCATATAATTCTGTGTATGATATTCACATTTAATGATTAAACTAAAAAATATTCTTAATACCACAAAGTTTAGAAAATATATTTTTTATTCCATTAAATGTGTAAGTAAATTTTTAACTGCGTTCAATGTATAACTTGTGTGATTTATCCAATTTAGATGGCAGTGTATAAGAACTATTTTACGTTAGTGGACAGTGAAATAAGCAAAAATGACTCAAACTAATTTTGAGGTAAAAAGTTTTTGATTTATTTAACAAAATTAATTTAAATTAAAAAAAAAAAATTATTACTCATAATTTCTTATTTTATGTTATTTGTCTGAAGGGGTTAGTAAATATAGTTCTGAAATGTAATGCAGAACATAACCTAATCAGTATGAGAAGTTTTTTGTTTAGATATTTATTATATATGTTGTAGGTGTGATCCTGTTTTTTCCTGCCCTGATACCTGTTTCCTTCAAGTCCGATTCACATTTTTAAAGACTTTTTTGTATTTCTTTGAACGACTTTCGTGGTTTTATTTATATTTTTTATAATGCCGAAAAGAAAATGGAATGAAACGTTTGGTTTGGTACTGTCTGCTTATATGTTTTAATTTTTCCATAAATGTTAATAATTTATTAACGTATGTAATATGATTATTAAAATTGTATTAATAATACAATTATGTTTTTAATCTAGTACTAAAATACGCATTATTTGACGTGAGAATTCAGAATAGGAAAGACAAAATAAAAAAATGTATGATAATGATTAGCATTTTTTTTTAAATATGCTGGTTTTAGCTTTGATCTTTCTAGAAAGTGGATTTAATTTCTGAAAGATATGCAATTTATATAATTACTTTGATAAACATCCCATATGTAAATGATAATACTGTAGCTCATTAATCTGCTAATTATTGTAATTAAAAAATTCATCATGTTATTGACAACAAAAAGATAGTAAAATTGAAAAACTATGGTAGTGCAGCACTTTTTTTCTAGTTTATTAACATGATTGTAAAGACTTATGCCAAGATTATTGATTGCTGAATGCACATCCTCTTTCTAAATAATTACCTCCCTTTTACTTTGTAAAAAATGTATTACTGCTACTACAGTTTTGCTCTTCTATCACCTGTTACTTTGGTAAAACACAAATTTGTGCTTATGTCAACCACAAAGAAAAATATTTATGGATTGTTGAAACTTTTTTACGATGTTCTATTTCAATCACTTAATTACTGTTACTTATTTCTGTTTTTGGGTACTTATCAGTTATATCTGCTCGTCACGTACTATCGTTTAAAATCAAAGTTTTAATCAAACCGTTTCTTAGATGGCACCACTGAAACGCCGTACTGAAGTAAGAAAATAAGTATTCATTCATTATATTTATTATTTTATTTATCTATTTTCTTATTTCTATATAGTGTTTCAGTACGCCATCTAAGAACTAACTACAGTTTTACCCTGTTGGAACAAAATATTGTGGTGGGCAGATAACCGATACGTACCTGTTTTTGTATGGTGTAGTTGGAATTTTTTTTTTATTGTTACTTGTTTTGGGCCTTGTGTGTGGGGCTTAAGAATATGGTTTCATTGATGCAATTTCATTTTTGTTACAAGTGGTTATGGTTGTAGGGAGATACGGTCACCATAGATCCCGTATCAAAAATTTACTCAATGAGTAGAATAATTTTTTTTACATGATTTAATCTCTTATTAGACTTAAAATTTTTGATTATTTTTGTGTGCTGTTTGACCCTAAACTAAGAGGATAAGGGAAAAAGTTAACAGTTTTTGGGTCATGAAAATTCCCTATTGGTTTATTTCCTTTTAATTAGTAGTCGGCCGAGGCAGCAAATTCCCTTCACCAGTCAGAGTTATATATCTCTGCCAAAAATTTCTTTGCCAGGATTTTTATTTCATTCACTAGTGTTGTACCCCCTCCTTTTAATGCTTGCCTTTAAATGTTTACTAATTTATGAAACATTCTTACTCTATAAAAGCCTGTTAATTATAATTTTTTTCAATTATAGGTCCCCTCAAACTTAAGTTTTAAACTTGTTAATTGTCATTAAATTTTAAACTCATTAAAATGCTTATATATTTGCTTAGAATTTTATCTCATTTGTGTTTTATAATGGAATTTTCAAGCGTGAATTGTTATTTAAAGAAATAGAAGAATTTTGTTATTTGGGAAGTAGAATTACTAAAGATGGACGAAGCAGGAGCGATATAAAATGCTGAATAGCATGTTTGGAGTGTCGCTTTATATGGAAGTGAAACTTGGACGATCGGAGTATCTGAGAAGAAAAGATTAGAAGCTTTTGAAATGTGGTGCTATAGGAGAATGTTAAAAATCAGATGGGTGGATAAAGTGACAAATGAAGAGGTATTGCGGCAAATAGATGAAGAAAGAAGCATTTGGAAAAATATAGTTAAAAGAAGAGACAGACTTATAGGCCACATATTAAGGCATCCTGGAATAGTCGCTTTAATATTGGAAGGACAGGTAGAAGGAAAAAATTGTGTAGGCAGGCCACGTTTGGAATATGTAAAACAAATTGTTAGGGATGTAGGATGTAGAGGGTATACTGAAATGAAACGACGAGAATAGTCATTGAACTAAGAGGGTAAATATTATTGTTTTATGGGCTGAGGTCAAGTACTTTTTTATAACACCTTATATTTTAAAAAATCTGGTTATAATTTCACTTTTCTATGTGAAATCATAATCAGAAATGCATCCATAATATTTTTTTTTTTACATAAATACACATGTATAGGAAAAATTGACTTGTTTAAAATATTAAGTGCTGTGTTTTAACTATATTAAAATGTATGCTACAGCTTATTTCACATTCTGTAAGTTATTGTTTGCTACTGGAAGATATTTACTCTGATATCATGTTACCCAAAAAGAAATCCAGTACGGCAGAATTGCTGTAATGGATTTCTTTTGCAGTCAATTTAAAGAGCCTTAAAAAAGAGTATTACTTCATGTGGGGTTTACTTCTTTGGATTACTTTTTGTTTTAAACAAACTGGAAATTATGTTTAGGTTATACTTTTGTCAGGTTTTTGTCTTGAGTACATATATCTTTGGAAAATGTCTTCAAGATTATATGAAATAAATTTTTGTGTCTGTTTTTGCTGAAAAAAAGCTAAATGGATGAAGAACATTTGCATGTGGTTTTAATTTGGTCTCTTTTTTCATTGTTTAACTTTTGGTCTGTTAACTTTTTAAAATAACTGCTACAAAAAGGAAGGGATTGTTTTTTTAATTTTTTTTTATAAGCTATTGTTTATTAGATTAGAGAAAATTTGTATTATGTTAAGTGATATAATCATAATGGTTTTAAGTTTTTAAGTGACACAAGTTGGAGATAATATTGAATATAATATATGAATATGATAAAATATGAATATTGGAAGGACAGGTAGAAGGGAAAAATTGTGTAGGCAGGCCACGTTTGGAATATGTAAAACAAATTGTTAGGGATGTAGGATGTAGAGGGTATACTGAAATGAAATGACTAGCACTAGATAGCGAATCTTGGAGAGCTGCATCAAACCAGTCAAATGACTGAAGACAAAAAAAAAGTGAGATAATTTCTTATGAACATGCCATTCTTAAGAATAACAAGTTTCCATGCCAGGCTTAATAGAGCAGGTGATAATTGGCTTTCTGTTATTTTCTTCACCGAGCCAAATATATTGTTGCATATCAAATTAACTAAAAAATTATATTCAGCCCTGCCGTTCATACGGCAGGGATTGACTGTAGTGTAGTATAATCATTGCTTTCAGAGAACGCGATTAGTTTTGGCCAAAATGAGAGAGTAAAAGGTTTGTTTTTTAAGTAGTTGATATATTAACAATTCTGTCAGATTAGCAGTTTTGTTTTCTTTGATATTTTCAATAGAAATTAAATTTACTTCAAATAAAGAATTTTATGGGAAAATATGTGAACGGTTGCTAAGAAAGTTTTACATTTGGATATAGATTACATTGTAATGAAATATATATAGTTTTGTTTTATCAGTCTGTAGACAATGCTTTATGATTTTACATAATTGTTTTGGATATTTCTGTATAACTGTCAAATTTGATAATTTATTTTCCTATTATTTTGCTTTCATTGTTAATTGTATGTATATAAAATTTTTTTTAATAGGCATATTATTTGTTTTGTTATTAAACATTCTATACTGAAGATGTAATTCGATTAATAACTAGATTTATTTATCTATTTAAATAATTTCCATTATCTGTAATATATTGCATTATATTAATCTTAATATACAAAATAAATGTGGGGACTTTAGATTCCCATAAGGTAATTGCTTTAACAAAAAAAAAAAGTGATTAACATTAGTTTAAATAATAAGCTTTGATGATATTTCAAAATGACCCAAATATAAGTGAGTGAAATAGTTTTCAAAACAAAAAAAAATTTTAATTTTATTACATATTTATAGATAAAGTAATCTCCATGGTTATTTTTGGTACTAATTGGTGTAATAGTAATAATAATAATATTATTAATCTAATTAAAATGTAGTGTAATTTTTTTTTTTTGTTATACATTCAAAATTTTTAGGAAAATTTTATCTTCACATTATTATTTTGATTAGCTTGTATAAAAATGGGTGTTTGTATGACAAAATTAGATGAACATAAACACAGACAACAAAATAATAATAATAACAACAATAATAATAATAATAGTAATAATAATGAAAATAATAGTGACTGTGAAGATGATGAAAATTTGTATTTTGGTTACACCCTGTTAAATGAGTTACATGATTGGGTGTTTAAATCTGGTGCTCATCGTTGCACATTTTTGGTATTATTAAAAAATGTTTTAGTCTTTTGATGTTCTTAAAAATTATTAATTTTTAGATTGTACGTAAAAAATTTGAGATCACGTTTGAAATATTAAATAGGAATGATCAATTATCATCTGTAAGAGAATGGTTTATAATAATAGTAAAGCATGCTGATCAGTTCCGATGTTATCATAAAGGAAGTTTGTATTTGAACGAACATAAATTCTCACCTGGTGTTCTGCCTGGCGGTTGGTCCCTTACACCATCACTGTCTCCATTTTGTCTTTTGTTTTTTCTGATCGTATTTATTATCTTCATCCTTCTTTTCCATTCTACTATTCTTCCAATCCTTTAATTCTTTTCATACTTCTGGAAATCTGAATGAGAAGCTATTTTAACTGTGGAACATTCAACGGAAGCGACGGCCATCATTCCATAATGAAGAGAATTATTGTTAGGATCTTTATTATAGTGATTTTCCATCATCTTCTGTTTTCTAATACCATCGGCTTATAGAAGAAGCTCCTTCACTTTTGAGGACAGTTTCTCACCCCCTGGACAATAGTGCTCTGTACGCACCACTGCTCATCCACCATCATAGAAGGTCGTCAACATTTGCAATGAAAGGAACTCCTTATACTGGGAGTAACTTGGACCCTTCATTCTTACCATTTGTATATACAAGCAGTTGTTAATATATAAAATTGTTGTTCCTTCTACTATGGGGAAATGAAATCAAGATTTTATCCCAACTTTCTATCGATTACTTGATATATGCCTTAACTATTGTATTAATACTGTAATATAATTATTTTAAATTTTGTTTTGTTTTCATAGTAAATTATTGAATTTGAAAAAAATGATGTGTTACTTTTTGAAATTCTTATTTATTCATTTAACATTTTATTTATGTAGATGGAAGTTGATGATAAACCTGGCAAAGGTGAAGGTTTTCGACCGTATTACATAACTAAAATAGAAGAATTACAACTAATTGTTGCTGAAAAAAGCCAAAATTTACGACGTCTTCAAGCACAGCGAAATGAACTTAATGCTAAAGGTATATACGTATTAACTCATTATTTTTTATTACTTTTTATGTGATAAATTTCTATTATTTTCTATTAAATTAAAATTATTTTTCTGTTATAATTATGAATATTTACTTTTGTATGTGTAATGAATAGATTGTTTGAAAAGATACATTTTTATATCAATTGATATAAAAATGATATTTTTATAGGAGTGAAGCTTGTTTTTATGTGTTTATTTATTTTGTTGAAATTTATCTTAAAAAAATGTATAGTTATTAGAGAATGTTGTAAATCGAACTATGTTAAAAAGAGAATTTAACCTTCACCTCAAGTTCAAGAGATAAAAATTATTTCAGGTGATTTAATAGAAATTTAGTAATTTAAATAGAGAGTTATAAGATAGACATTTTAAAATGTGTTACAATAATTGAATTTCTTTTTAAAATAATTTTTTATAGAAGTGTATTAATATAATTTTTTTAATAATGCATTTTGTATCTTGTGCCTTATATTTGTAGTTTGTGAGAGAAGCTGCTCCAAAATTGTGTTTATTACTTTTAAATATCTGTTCTTAAAAACTTCAAATTTTACACAAAAGTGAAACTAGTGGGATTTAATATGCGCTTCAATAATTCAGGTAATTCTAAAAATTGAATGAGATAAATTATTTTGTTTAATTTTTAAATGTAAGAACAAATTTCATACAAAAAAACATTTAAATATAATTTTACCTGGTTTTTTTAAATAACATGCTTCAGATACTGTCATTTTGATGTAGGCACTTTAATATGATACATAGTTTACCCATCACTCTGTATACCCACTTTTGAAACTACATAGTGTTTCAAAATGAATATCAAGGTTTTAAAGCTATGTAGCATTTTTCAAGTTTCACGTTCGTTGATCAATTATACATGAAACAAAAGAGCAACTCAGCAACAGTTTTAGCTATGCTAAAATTCATAATCTGTTTCCTTTACCTTCCACTTGAAAGCAATAATAGCAAAGATGGTGACCCTGTCCAATAGAAAGGATTGTGTGTTTTGCGATTTGCAAAGAGTGGATCTGTAATTATGTTTTACGTGTGTTCCATTTGAAGTTCTGTTGTGATCTTCCAGGTTACAATAACATTTATATGAGTATATGGTATAAGCAGTTTGAAACCACTGGCTGTATTTGTAATCAAAACTGAATGTTTTACATGCCATTCTTTTTGTGGAAGCAAGTGAATCTGGAATGAACTTTATCGATACGCTAAAAATATGGCTCTTTTCTCAACTGCATACGAACCACAGAACTTTATTTGGCAACAAAATGGTGCACCTCCTCACTGGTATAATGCTATATGTGATTGGTTGAATGAAATTCTCCTTGACTGCTGGATTGGTCGCTTGTTTGGCGTGGCCAAACAAGATGGCAGGGCTTATTTGGTGTGGCCTCCACGTTCACCTGGTCTGACCCCATGAAATTTTTTTTTAGGGGTTTATAAAGGATAAAGTGTATGTGCCACTATTACTGACTGATCTACCTGACTTGAGACATAGGACTGAAGCACTTGTTGCAATTACTCCAGAGCTTATTTAAGTATGGAATGAACTCCTATCGGCTGGATGTGTGCTGGGTTGGATTGGTAAATTGGATTGGTGCTTACATTGATCACTTACAGGAAAGCCTGTTTGAGTTGCTCTCTCATTTAATTTATAATTTATCAGTGTAAGTAAAACTTAATAAATATTACATAACTTTAAAACTTTGATATTCATTTAGAAACACACAATATTTTTATGTTTTTCCTGTAGTCATTATTTCAACCCCAACATTTTTTCCAAAAAAGTATAAGATATATATAAGGTTTCATATTCCACCAGAGAAAGAAAATGCATAGTGAAGGATAAGTGACCTGCATGATGTTCCTAAATTAAGAGATAATATGGTTAGGAAAAAATTCTGCAAAGTTGACTTGGAAACTCATACATATGACCATTAATTACAGTGAACAATTTTGTTGATGCAATTTTTTGATGAATTTTGTTAAGAATGGAGTGGTGGAAAATCTGAATTGATTTATACGATGATAATATTAATGATGATGATGTAGATCCTTTATATACAAAATACTAAAATATTACAAAATTATTTTTAAGTTTGTCAAAAAATGTATTTGTTTGTGTTATACTTACAAATGTGTACCTCCAGCTAATTTACCTGGTAAGGCCTACTTGTATGAATTCAGAGAAGAATTTCCAAACTTTTTCTCTTATGTTACCATCCCACTTTTAACCTTATTTGGACTGCCATCATGCTCATGCGACTGCAGTAAACTGTCCGCATAGACTTATTGTCGCATAAACTCATTTTTAGAACTTTATCGTTAGAGTACTATTCACATGTTAATACGACTAACATAATTTTTTAACTGACGTGTACTGCACTCTATTGTCTCTAAAAAGAACTATTTGCACTATCAATAGGTTGCAGCTAACAGCTGGAAATAGAGAGAATATTGCAATATTTTCGAATCATGTTACTAGCATTCTAGAAGCGTATTAGCCTATATTGAGATACACGTGTTAATTTTTGTGTTTTATTTTGTGGATTTTTTTCATTTGAAATTAGAATTGGAGTTTCAGATTCAGTTTCTGTTTGTTGTTGATTACTATTATTAGAAGTTGGTGCAGTTTCATTACCAATAAACACACCGAACAAACTTCACTAACCTCACTTTCAGACATGTTTTTTGATCTTCAAAAGTATCACTAGAACATTCACTTTCACATTCATTACCTGATCTTTCATTTAGCAAAGTTTCAATTATTTCAATCGTATTACATTAATTGCGTGTTGTAAACATAATGAAAAGAAATCTGGACACGAATGTAATGAATTTACCATGTTTACTAATAAAGTTTTTAACCTAGTCTATGGATGAAGTAGGATTTACAGTATGTTAGTCCTGAAAAGTTTAACTGCTATTAATATAAGCAGTGGCTGAAGTGTAATGCACAGTTGCTCATAACTTGCAAATGAAAAGAGGTAGTCAAATGAAACAAATATGGAATAAAAATACACTTACTTAGGTTTATTTTTCCACTTAGCCACAATCTTATAGCTACACATATCACCTGATGATGAATCAGTTTTCAGAGCCAAAGGGCTCTTTGGCAATCATTACTTCATCCACGAAATCTTCACTGTGTCCTTTAGTATCCTTAATGTAACTTTAATTATGGAAAGAACTGAAAATTGCAGGGCACCAATTCTGCTGAATATGGAGGCTGTAGAAGAGATTTAAATTTCATCTTCACAAAATTCTTGGTGGTGCATGTGATTTAGATGGCTGAGGATTATTTTTACAAAATTATCGGCCTCACGGATTGTCAGTCGTGACACATATGTCTCCTAAGATGTTTTAGTGTCTCTGCATCAAACAGAATTTACAGACAACCTGGTTCCCACCAGGTCTGTCAGGAATATGTGTTTAGAATCCCAGAACACTGTCAAGAGATTTTTTTTGAGGGTAGTGTTTTGATTTTTTTTATTATGAGAACCATAGTGCCTGTATTTCATGTTCTGCTGTTTTTCTTCTTACAGTTTTATCTTATACATTACTGAAAAGGAGTCATTTTCCCTTTTCACGATAACATTTCAGGATCTGTTTTCAAATATTCCTTTCCTTGTTGTTTGTTCTTTTCTTTGAAAATGCGTGGTCTCCATCACAAACAGATTTTATTGTAACCAATCTGGTTGATATGCCTATCCAAGTAGCTTTACTACCCATCGGGTTGGTCTATTGGTAAACTTGTCATTGCAAAACAGCTAATTTTGAAGTTGGGAGTTCTATGTTTCAAATCCTATTAAAGGCATTTACTTTTATGTATATTTGAATACTAGATTGTGGATACCGGTGTTCTTTGGTAGTTGGGTTTCAATTAACCACAAATTTCAGGAATGGTCCACCTGAGACTGTACAGGACTACACTTCATTTATATTCATACATATCATCCTCTGAAGTAATACCTTACTGTGGTTCTGGAGGCTAAACAGAAAAAGAGAAAAAAAAGTTGCATTAGCGTGTGATGTGACGAGTCATTTTGAATCTATTTATTCATCACCTTTTTTTTGATCATCATTCACAGAATCCGGTCAATCAGTGTGATGTTCATTCACAGTACTCATTTTATTGGCTTCTGGTGATGCACAAAATGTTATTGCCCACCAAATTATAGTATTTCGATCAACACTTTATGTGTACAGAATAGTACAAGAGTAACACATTATGTATATCAATATTATGGTTCAATAATATTACCTGCAATTGAAAAAACCTGTCACTTCCAGGAAACATATACTGTAACAAAGGACTTAATGTTAAATATAGTAACTTAGTGGTTCTATTGCACTTACTCCAAGTTTTTTCATATTTTTTCTGTCTCAAATGATAGCTACTCCAGTATGATAGCTATCACCAGCATTTGAAAAACCTCAGTCGGTTCCAGGAAACATAAACAAAGGACATATAAACAAATGTAGTAACTTACTGGTTCTATTACACTTTCACTTCTCATGTTTTTTCTCATTCTTATATGATAGCCACTCCATTTAACTTATTTTATAAATCTTAAATTAAATTAATTTTTGTTTCAGTACGTGAAGAATTACAGTTGTTACAAGAGCAAGGATCTTATGTAGGCGAAGTCGTTAAACTGATGGATAAGAAAAAAGTTTTAGTTAAAGTACATCCAGAAGGTTAATTTGTTGTCGATCTCGATAAAAATATTGATATCAACGATGTTACACCTAATTCAAGAGTCGCATTACGAAATGAATCATATACTCTGCATAAAATATTACCGAACAAGGTCAGTATTTTTTCTTATCGATTAACATTCAGCGTACGGTTTTGTAGATGAACAGTGAAAAATATTTCTTATGTGCAGTAGATTTTTAATGAAATTGAGTTTTACAACTTTGATGATATTAAGTTTGACATTAATGATTACATCAATCCCTTTTGTGTAGCATTTAGAATTATTCAGAATGAAAGCAGGAATATTTTCCACATACTTTAAAAATATACTGCAAACAGAATAGATTCTACTCTATTCTAAACACATTTAACTGAGTAATAAACTTTGTGGGTATATTTCAAGATGTGGCTAGTCTTGTTTCTTAAATAGGTGATGGTAGGTAATAATAGGTAAACAGGAAATGATTATTAACATATTCTATTGATTAACTAAAAATTCTAATTGAAAAATTTAACTAGAAATTAAAAAAAAAAAAAATAGTTTCTTGATCCAAAATATTTATATTCTTTCACCAAAATTTCAAACAATAAAATATCATGTTTACTATTTTTGATATTTTAAAGTAGTTTTTGTGAAGAAGTATTTACACAAACCTTATAATGAGCTTGTACTTACACAGATATATATATATATATATATATATATATATATATATATATACAGGGTCATTCACGGGAACTGGATGTTTTTAAAATAATCATAAAAAATTGAATATTTACTTTAAAAAAGTTTTATTGGTACTGAAACACTTGTTAAATCAAAGCATTTGTTACTTACTCATGAACGAAAAATTATGTTCGGCAAGTGATGTCCATTTTGGGCAATACATTGTTGTAGCTTTTCATGGTAATTGGCCTCAATGAATTGCGATCTTTAGGTCCTCCAATGTACGCAGTTTATTGCCGTACACACGCGATTTCAGAAACCCCCACAGAAAAAAATCACAACTACTCAAGTCGGGGGACCGAGGGGGCCAAGGAATGTCGCCAAATCTGGAAACGATCCGTCCCGGAAACAAGTTATGGAGAACGGCCATCGTCGCCCTCGCTGTGTGCGCTGTAGCTCCATCCTGCTGGAATAACACATTTTGAAAATCGATTCCCCGGTTTCGTAATTCGGGGATGAAAAACGTATTCAACATCGCAACGTAACAATCGGCTGTTACAGTTACGGCAGCGTCATTTTCATCAAAAAAATACGGTCCAATAACACTGACCTTTCCTATTGCACACCAGACTGTCACCTTTGGGCTATGAAGAGGTCTCTCATGAAGCTGATGTGGGTTTCTTTCTGCCCGATACCGGCAATTCTGTTTGTTGACGAAGCCATTCAGATGAAAACGGGCTTCGTCACTCATTAACAATAAAAAATTTTCATTTTCTTCAAAAATGGTAAGCGTTTGTTGACAAAATTGTAATCGCTGTGTGAAATCTTGCTCTAACTGCTGCACAACGGCTATCTTGTAAGGATGGAAATGCAGGTCTGTGTGCAGAATTCGTCTTACCATAGTTGTGCTCATTTAAAGGGCTGCTGAATGTCTCTGAATAGAGCGGCGTGTGCTTCTGACGATGGCTTCCCTTACTCGTTTGATGTTCTCCAGAGTGCTAGCAGTTCGTCGGGCACCCGGTGGCTTTTTCTTCAATATTGAACTGCTTGTTCGAAGGTTGTTTACCCGTCGCAATATTGTGTTACGATAAGGGACACTTGCATTACAGTGGATATTAAACTGATGGCGGATATCTTGCTGAACAGCAGTTACGGATTCGTCATTTCGCACAAAACTGTCATACGCGTACAGGCGTTGGTCTAGCGTCCACGGCTCCATCTCAACGACTAAAATGTAAATGCTATGAACAAAGGAAACGTCAGACACCAGCCACATAAAACTTTCCAATATCATACATGGCTCAGGAACAAGTAGCTGTCTGTTATATATAGACGTTTGCTGTACACAAAAATTTTAAATACAGTATTACGTTTGATTATTGTACGGAAAAAAACAACACTTTGAATAGAACTACAGTATTGCATATTTATTGAAATAAATTTTTTTTAAAATAAATAAATAAAATAGTTACTAATGAAACCAACTGTGTAAAATTTCAAGTTTTTTTTTATCGTTTTTCTGAAAATAAAACTAATACTGTACTTCTATAATCGACCAATAAAATTACTGTACTATAAAACAATAAAATATGATATACACTACAAAAATATTAATCAAAATACATGTACAAAAAAATAATGTAAAAATCAAAATAAAACAAATATGAATACATACAATTTATTTATACGTAGATGGTTTAAAATAGCTGTCTATTTTAGTTTAAAGTAAGTCCTGGTACGTATTTTTTTCAATAAGTGACTGCACTTTTGATATTAAAATAATGTCTTCTGATAATCTTTTTCATAAAAAATATTGCTTTAATTTTCTAACCTCTTCTCTAGCTTTGTTACACATGGTGGTAAATCCAGGTTCATCATCATTCATTTTGGAAGTAATCAATTCTTAGGCAGCAACAAGATCACGGATGTCAGTGAATAATGTCCTCTTTGTTGAGCATGTCATCAATATTGGCTAGTCTGTAGTTTCCAAATGGTTCAATAAGTTCTTGTAATTTACTTTGTTCCACACAATTTTTGTTTGTTTCAGTAAGATTTTCAATGTTAGAATTGAAGTTAGTTTGTGGAGGTTTAATACTGGCTTTTATGAAACAATTTCTCACTAACACGAATCCATAAAACTGCTTCCAGCTCCGCTAATGCTTTTAGAAAGCTCATCAGCATCCATGACTACATTCATTGTTGACAATAAGTCCTGTAACACCTTTTTTCTGTACTAAATTTTAAAGTTCTGATAGATCCCCTGATCAGGTGGTTGACGTTAAAAACCATTCCATCATTATGTTCCTAGTCATCCAAGATTTTTTGAATATCGTTCAGTTTCCACTGAATTTATGTTTACGCCCTTAAAACATAATGGTTTTGCAGCTTTACCGATTTTTAAAGGTTTTTCAAATTCACCAGATATATTCACAGCCAACATAAAAGTTTGTCTTTCTTTTGATTTCTTTCCTACTGTACATTTTTCCTCTTTCAAACACTTTGTTTTACTGGATAAAGCCCAGAAAAGAAATCAGTCTCATCACAATTAAAAATGTTTCTTTCATTATAACTCGTGCATATTTCATTTAACTTTTTCTTCCACCCAGACACCAAATTCCTATCTAGAGCCCCAGCTTCACCACAAACATTTATTAATGAAACATTGTCTGATTCAGAATTTATCTAACAACCTCCGATGCTCTAAACTCATTGTAGCAGAGTTCTTTAGCAATTTTTAGGGCTATCTCACATATCAAAAGCAGTCATAAGTCAAATTGTCAACCTGACATTTTTGGAAATGCACATTAGCTTAACTGATTTTCAGTTCAGACTTAGGATATCAAGTTTGCTTTTTAGATATCGCCTATCTTAGTTTTTCCAACATCAAAACGTTTAGCCATAGCACGCACATGGTTTTTTTTTTATAGACATTTATAACAGCTACTTTTTATTTTAATGTCAAGTGTTTACATTTTTGAGAGGTGTTAACTTGCAGTAACATTGGTTGTAATGATTTTTATACAATACACAAAATTGAACGTACAGTAAATGTATGCATAGAAAATGTACTAAAATTAAAAAAATACAGTATAGTATACCGTAACAAAAATATTACACGTGTTTAATGTACACTAAATGTATGTACTTAATGTATACTTGCAATGTACAATACACTTTCAGTAACTGATGTTAAATCATGCTGGATGATGAATTGATTGAAATCATAACATCAGCTGTATGGGAAGATCAGCTCTTTTCAGCTCAGTGGGAAACAATACAATTCACAATATGTAAACAAATTAGTCAAACTAAGTATAAAATGAAACAAGAGAAATTAACAATTTTTTAGTTCTGCTGTCTCTTTTTCAAAACTGAACAGTTTTTATAGGTAAATTCATTGTTCGTGTCTGTTATTGAGAAGTATTTTATCTACTAATACCACTATAAAAATACCGGGGAATTTAAAAGCGTCTGGTATTATGAGGAGTCCATTATTAGGAAGTTTCTTCGAATGTATATATATATATATATATAAAACAAACCAACTAAAGCTATGAGATTACAGTCACGTGTAGTTTTAAATTAACTAATTATTATGATAGGCAATGTTAAACATTGACTGATACAATCAACTCTTAACTCACAGTTATCAAAGAGTGATATTGTGAAAAAATAATTGAGTATAATAGTTCCCAAAAAATTCATGAGATGACCCAAGTGACCAAAATGTAGAATTAAACTGTGAAATTTGATGTCGAAACAACATATGCCTCTTTTACCCACTTGGAAAAGAGCATCAATAAACTCTCTTGAAAGCTGTCTCTGCCTGCTCTTGTTAGTTAGTAATGAAAGTTATGCAATTCTCACATTGTAATAGTGTTGTGAGGGTCACTGTTTTGTTGTAACTCAAAAAACATTAAAAAAACTTTTTTTCAGGTTGATCCATTGGTCTCATTGATGATGGTAGAAAAAGTTCCGGATTCAACATATGAAATGGTCGGTGGTCTTGATAAACAGATTAAAGAAATCAAGGAGGTTATTGAGTTGCCAGTTAAACATCCAGAATTATTTGATGTGCTTGGTATTGCACAACCTAAAGGTGTATTATTATATGGTCCTCCTGGTACAGGTAACTAAATAATAAATATCATTATATTTTAGTTAATAGTACGTTTTATCTTTGGATTAATATGTGATATACAGGATGATTCAGGAGGAAAGGTGAATGATTTGTAAACTGATTCTAGAGCTTGAAGCGAGGAAAAAAGTTGATACAAACATTTGTTATCAAGTTACGACCAGCTATAAAAATTTTTCCCGGATTTCAGTTCCCCCCTCCCTATGGTGAAATGAGGTCATACTGAAATTTCTAAGATATTATATAAGGGGGTAAACTAGATGGTTTCTTATGGTTTTTGACCTGAAAAATTGAATAAAATTGGTCTCAAAACTGTATTTCCTGTAGTTTTCATGATCTCCAACATAAGATTAGAAAAATCTGGTGATGAAAAACAATTTTTTTTTTTTAGGTTTTAAATATAACAATACTAAATAACTTGATTCTCAAAAATAATTAAACACAATCAAAATTATTATATTATGTCAGAAACTACTAACCACCTAACATTTATTATTAATGCGTTATGATAACATTGAGTAGTATTCATATTAATTTCGAAGCATTCAGTTAGTTTGCCAACCTAATTTTTCAAAGGTCTAAATTTATTGTATTAAAAACACAGCTGTTTATAATTTTTACTGATTCATAATGTTTTTCTGTTAAGTTTTATTCTGTTTTGATTTTAATGATAAAAGGTGATTTTTTTTTTTTGTTTTTCATAGACTTTATTACATCAGTTTTCTCAGAATTAAATCCTCTACAAGTTTTGATAATAAAATTTACAAAAGTTATTGTACTTCAAACCTTAAAAATATGTTTTTGTCATCAAATTTTTCTGTTTTACTTTGGTTATCATGAAAACTACAGGAGATATATTAAGGATATGCAAGTTAATTAAGATTAATATAGGATATGTAAGATACAAGGTGTGATCAAAAAATACGGTGAATAATTTTTTATTAAAAAAAATAATAAGGTTACATAGAATTCAATTTAATCTCCTTCAAAGTACTGTCCTTGGCTAGCAATGCACTTATCCCAACGTTGACTCCATGACTGGAGGCACTTCTGGAAGGCGTCTTTCAGAAGGGCTTTCAGCTGCTCGGTCGTGGCCCTCTCAATGTCAGCAATGGTGTCAAAACGTTTTCCTTTAAGCACAGTTTTAATTTTTGGGAATAGCCAAAAGTCACATGGTGCTAAATCCGGTGCGTATGGCGGATGTGGACAGACAGGAACACTTTTTTCGGCCAAAAACTCGCGAATGAGAAGCGAGGTGTGACACGGCGCGTTGTCGTGGTGAAGAAGGAAGCCATTGGTCCATTTTTCTGGTCACTTTCTTCGTATGTCGTTTCGCTTTGAACGCTTTTATGGATCTACGAGATGTTAAGGTCTTCCAATAGCTCACGAATAGTCATTCGCCTGTTTGAACGGACCATTGTTTCCACTTTTTGCACATTTTCAGCTGTTTTTGAGGTTACTGGACGTCCCGCACACTGCTCGTCTTCAACAGACTCATTTCCGTTTTTAAATCGGTCATACCACTTGTACACATCTTCAAAGTTACCACATTATCGCCGTACACCGATTCTAACATTTCATGAGCTTCTTTGGCACTTTTGCAGCTTAATGTTAATGCGTTGTTCAAAATCCGTGTTGGCGACAGACACGATAAACACAACCTCACTCTAGCGGCTCTGGCAGCTGACTGGCAACCTCGAACGTATTACAACTTGTCCCTGCCTGTCTCAGTTGATCACGCTGTTGGACAAATTACAGCATATGGATATAGCGTCGGCAGTTGCCGCTATAAAAATTCATTTACCGTATTTTTTTATCACACCTCGTATATTAAGGATCTTTTTTTTATTTTTCAGATCAGAAAACATTAGAAATCATAAAGTTTATCCTTATAAAATGCCTTAAAAATTTCAGTATGAACTCATTTCACCAGGAGAACTGAAATCTGGGCAAAATTTTTTGCTAGTCATTACTTGATGAAGCATTTTCGAACATACATTTGTATGGACTTTTTTCCTTATTACAAGCTCTGCAGTCAGCATCCAAATTAATTATTTCCCTTTCCTTCATAATCACTCTATATATACTCTATATACTCTGGTATTCCCGATAAGATTTCTATTGTACATATTAAAAATCATTGTCCTAGTAAAAATTGTCTTGATTAGAGGAAACTCTTCTGCAGATTGATTGTCCCCTTTCTTTACCATCTTCCTATTCTTTTTCAGCTCTTCTTCCTTGGACAGATAGTTTTATTAATCACCTGTCTGAGATAGGAGATAATGAATTGTAATCGGGTCATATAGCCTCATTGAGGAATAGAAATAAATGTAAATGATATAAAAATATGAAATGTATAATTGCCATTATAAAGTATATAGTAGCCGCTATTAAATAATAGAAAAGTCTACGTAATTATTTCAACTTATTTTATATTTAAATATGATTTGGCCATTAAGCACCACTGAATATTAATTAAAAAAGCAGATTATATTGTTTTAAAAATTTTTCTAAAATAGTTTTTGTTATTGAATATATCAGTCACTTATTACTTTCCTAGCTACGCCGGCCTCCGTGGCTCAAGTGAAAACATCTCAGCCTTTCATATGGCAGTCCCAGGTTTGAATCCCGGTCAGACACTTTCACACGCTACAAAATTGTCATTTCATCTCATCCTCTGAAGCGATACCTAATGGAGGTACCGGAGGCTAAAAAAAAAAAATTACTCTTGCATCTGTAGCTATATGTTGTGTTACTGTAGAGCAGCTAATTAATAAGCTAATAAGCAGCTAAAAAATAATGGGAAAGTATGTCGATAAAGTTAAAAAAGTATGTAAAGAAGTTTATATTTTTTTAACTTTTGTGCCTTAAGGAGATATTAAAAGATTGTTTTAACAAAAAAAAAATGTAGATTTAAATAAATTGTAAATAATCTCAGAAAAAAATTTATTCCAGTGCTCTCAAGTCTAAAAAATCTATTTTTGCCAAAAGAATGTTTGTGCTTATGCATGAATGTTGTTCTGTATTTGATCTTATAGCTCTGGACTATGTCGATCATTTTTCTTCAAATTTGGTAGACAGGTTCCAAAAATTTTTCTAAATTTAGAAAAAGGGGTGGGGATGTTTGGCCAAAATAAAATTTCAAATCTCTATTATTGGGCACTTAGAGAAAATATTTTCTTAGAACAGTTTTTTATTGAATCAGAAATAACCAAAGATTTCTTAGTATTTTCACTCCTTCCCAAAAAATGACTTTATACATTTTAATTTTTTTATCTATATCTATATCTATATCTTGCTTCAAAAAAGGAGTTAATGACTGATTTTGTGTATATATTTTCTTCATCAATAGGTCTTCAGACTACTACTTTAAATATTACTTCTATCTGTTTTGTCTCCAGAACCACCATAACGTATTACTTCAGAGGATGAATGGGGATGATATGTATGAACGTAAATGAAGTGCAGTCTTGTACAGTCTCAGGTCGACCATTCCTGCTTAATTGAAACCCAACCACCAAAGAACAGCAGTATCCACAATCTAGTATTCAAATCCGTATAAAAGTAACTGCTTTTACTAGGATTTGAACCTTAGAACTCTCGACTTCGAAATCAGCTGATTTAAATAGGTCTTCAGACTACTATTTAAATATTTTTTACTCATTCCACTTCAGTGGTCTGAAGTAACAAATGTTTAATTTAAAAAAAAAATTAAGGTTTATTTTAAATTAAAATTTTTCTTGATAGACTTTACTCTTTAGTATTTCCTGAAAAAAAAAAATTGGGCAAAAATTTTTACTCTCCTCTTAGAATATTACAACTTCATTTATTTAGAACTACGATTCTACCATTGAATTTTTTAAACTTATTTTCACTACTTAAGGCTTTTCTGTCAAATTTATTTTACCTGAATGGTTCCCCTTGAGTATAGGAGCCCCAAAGTGAAAGAAAAAGCTTTTTCACAATTTCAAATTTTAATACAATTTTATTTTAAAATGTATTTTGTTAAACAGCTATGTTACTAAAATAACTTAATATCTCTCCCCTGACTGATGGGGAGCTACCAAATTAAAAATAAAAATGAACAGTTTATTTTTTTAATTTTATTATAATTTATTTAAAATCAATTTAGCGAATATTTTAATCATTAAAAAGTCTCGTGATGCATGAGTTCCCAAATTTTTATATAAGGCAAAAACATATTTTTCGAAAGTGTAGTTCTAATTTATTAATATTAAAAATTGTTGTTATCCCATTATTTTATTGAGCTTCTTGGTTTCAGTAATTAAAATTTGAAGATTTACATATAATCAAAGAATAATTTTTTATTTATCGAGTATAGAAGTAATCAGTATTTTGTAATTATTATTTTGTGTTTCATAAAATTAGAAATAAACATTTTTTTCATAAAAATTTGTAAAAAAAGATTCATAATATTGGTTATTGTTTTTCAATAAAAAAGAATTATTCTATCAGAAAGATACAACAAATAGAGCTTAAAATTATCGAATTGAAAAAATGAATTTAATAACTTGACCGACATAGCCCAGGAACATTATGCGATTTATTGCTGGCATTTTTAAAAATAAGAATCATTTTATTATAAACTGATGACTATTGTAACTCAAAATCTTTCCTTTTTTACTATGAAAAAACCTTAAAATAATCTTTCAGTATTATAATCTCCGTTGAGATTAAGTATTTTTGAGATTAGGACAGAAAGCTTGACGATTTCCAAGCTGAAACATTTGAACACGTCTTCCCAAATCAGCGGATTTGGAAGTCGAGAGTTCCAGTGTTCAAATCCTAGTAAAGCCAGTTATTTTTACACGGATTTGAATACTAGATCATGGATACCGGTGTTCTTTGGTGGTTGGGTTTCAATTAACCATACATCTCAGGAATGGTCGAACTGAGAATGTACAAGACTACACTTCATTTACACTCATACATATCATCCTCTGAAAAATTATCTTAGCGGTAGTTAGCAGAGGCTAAACAGGAAAAAGAAACAAGAAAGAAGCTGAAAAATTTGATAAATGTCACTATGAGTATTTATGTGTTTTCCATTTAAAAATGATTTTTATTTCAAGAAAAGATGAAATCACATTGCACCTCAAAGGATTGTCACTTGTCAAAACATTTGCAGTTTTTCTGGTGTACTTCAAATAATGTGAGGATCTAGCATCTCCTTAGTAAGCAAGCTATACCTTTAACAGTTGTGTTTATCAAAATGGAAAGATTTAGGGAAAATTCATCAGTTTCTTCAAATATGTATCCTGTATTATTAAATATTTTTTTCTAATGTATATATCGACAACAGTTTTCAACTCTTTGGTAATGATAGCCGAGTATTAAATCTTGTTTCATCATGAACAGTTTATCCATACATTTTACTTTGTTTATCATGCTTTTGGTTTTGCATTTAAAAAACAAGTCATCGATCATGTCTTGCAATCTGTAGGATTGATGATCAGTTGACATATTTAATAAATTCTACTGAATAATATTGTCTAATGCATCTAAGTTGTAATTAAATGACTATTGGATGTAATTTTAAGACATTTTAATCGCAAATTTACATTCCTAAGTGTCAGCTTTTGTTAATGTATGTAAACCGTTCTTATTTTAAAAATGATTCTTGTGTGTGTTATGAATATATTTTTTTTTCCCGTATTTATTTGTTTATGCATTTATATAGGTAAAACTTTATTAGCAAAAGCTGTTGCACATCATACTGAGTGTACATTTATCAGAGTTTATGGTTCTGAATTGGTACAAAAATTTATTGGAGAGGGTTCACGTATGGTCAGAGAATTATTCGTAATGGCAAGGTAAGCTATTATATAATGTTATTCTTATTATAAGGCATGTTGTTAAACTAAGGTCTCCTGAGATAAAAAACAAAACTGAAAAATATGAAGAAACGTACTTATAAGAACTACATTTATTTATTACTTTTCTATATAGCCGCCTTTAATTTCAATATATTTTCTGATTTGTTGTATACAGCCTGGCATTATGATGCAAAATTTTTTTCATTATTCTTTGTACTTGTTAATCTCAACAGACCGTTCAGAATACTCAGCACCATTTATGCTCATTTGGCCAACTTAAAAATAATTAACCGCTTATAACCTGTTGTAGTCAACAAACCCAACCAGCATAATATTTACTTGTTTTGCTTTATTTTGTGAAGTGGCTTTCTCTTTCAGAAAGTAATGTTTGTTCACATAAAATTCTTTGTTGTTTATTTTTCACAAATCGCATTATTTAATCAAATTAAATGACTGCTAAGTTACGAATGTATCTTACTGAAACTTTATGTATACTCATAACAGAGATGAAGAAAACTATGAAAGACCTTACTGATGACTATGAAAAGCACCATCTGGTGACTCTGCACGAACTTATACCCGTTGTGTATAAAATGAAAAGTTGTGTTAAAAGAAAATCGTTGAATTTGATGAAGTGTCAAATATTTGTATTGCTCTTAATGAATATTTTACCCGTTTTTCTATCTTTGAGCAGTTTTATGTCGAGTAGGCATTTCTAATGATAAAACAATCATATTTATAGTAATGCAGAAATAACATTTATGGTGCTGTGCTATTAAATGATAATATATTTTACTTAGAATGTTAACCGTCAATTCTCTATTTTCTTCTTCTTTTTCATGGTGTTTTATGCCCATCTTGGTTTGATTTTTTTTTTCTTTTCAGTACAATGCTTCAACAATCCCTTATCATTATTTACTGCCATTATATACAGTCTCTTTGGAAATAAAATTATTATTTAAGTATTAAAGTGTTGTGCAGAATTGCTTTGTAATGAAAGGAAACATGTTACTTAGATAAATATGTCTTGTGTATGTAAATGAGAAGGTATAAAAGGATTAATTAAAACCTATTTGAATGTGACCACATGTCTAATGATTGCATTCCCTCAACGCCATAGTTGTTAATTTAAAAATTTATTAATTCTTTTTTTTTTGTTATTTATCAAATAGAGAACATGCACCATATATTATCTTTATGGATGAAATAGATTCGATCGGTTCATCGAGAATTGAGTCTGCTAGCGGAAGCGATTCTGAAGTTCAGCGTACTATGTTGGAATTGTTGAATCAGTTGGATGGTTTCGAAGCGACTAAGAATATTAAGGTATAAAAATAATGCTATTTTTAATTTTATTAGTTAAAAGAGTGTTGATGTGATTTGTAATTTACGAAGCTTTCAGTTATCTGTGACAGAGTGGTGGTGTCTCATTCTTTTATCCTGAAGGTCCTGGGTTTTGATCAGGCATGACATTTTTCACGTGCTACAAAACTTTCATTCCACATTTCCATGCATAAGTTTTTGAGATATGATAAATTTTTTCTTAACCCCCAAAAAATTATAATTTATTTAATTATCCTGGACTCGTGATTTATTATCGTTGTATATAATATTCTTTGTATCTTTGATAATATTTATAAAAAACAAAATTTAAAATCTAAACGTAGAAACCTACAAATAAATCACACAGCGTTAATAATATCTATATAAAATACTCTTACACTAATAGTATTATTGAAAATTTAATTAATGTCTATAATGATGAAAAATATAAAACCCAAAATTTTATATATATGTTTATATGTAACAGTACAGAGAAATAAAATGAATCTTAAGATAATTATTTCAAAAAAATAATTATGTGTATGAGGTCTGTTCAGAGAATAACCGAACATTTTTAATTGCATGCCACATGCCAACAGAGATATTTATTGAGATACGGTTGGCAGCATTGTGTTCTCCATAACCTTATGCTCTGTAACCACATGTTCTTAGATTGTTGATATCTTGTTTAGTTTTTTGTTATTGTTATTTGAGTGCATCATGTTGAAGTGCTAGTAGCAATTTTTATAATGTGCGATTTTCAGGAACAACATAAAATTTTGCGTGAACTGGAGAAAACTTTTACAGAAATGATTCAACTTTTGAAACAAGCTTATGAGATTCTTTGTCATATGCGATGTTATGGATGGTTTTTAATGGTTTAAAAGTGGTCGTCAATCGATTGACTATGACTCTTGACCAGGAAGGCTCTCTACTTCAACTGCATCGTATCATGCCGTGACATTTTAACTGAAAAATTGAGCGTGCATCTAGTCGCAGCAAAGTTTGTTCCTTGTTTGTTGACCGAACAGCAGAAAGAACATCGAGTGGATGTTTGTCAACTTCTTGAACAAGCCGATGACAATGAAACATTCATGCAAAGGATCGATCATAATGGGAAACGATAGCTGGGTTTAAGACTACAACATTGAGAGACAAAGTTCAGTCATCAAAAAATCCCGCATTACAAAAATCACTAACACTTGCACTCAAATAACAATAACACAAAAACTAAACGAGATATCAACAATCGGAGAACATGTGGTCACAGAATATGTGGTACAGAGTAGTTATAGAGTTCTTTAGGACTGTCTTGGTGTTTTTTATAAGATTAGTTGTGGAATATTGGAGATTTAGAATTTACAACTTAATTAGGTCTAAAAATAACAGGAAATAATTTGATGTTGAATTATATTTTTTGTAATTTTTTCAGGTTATAATGGCTACAAATCGTATCGACATATTAGATCCAGCTTTGTTGCGACCAGGTCGTATTGATCGTAAAATAGAATTTCCTCCACCAAATGAAGAAGCTCGTCTTGATATTTTGCGTATCCACTCTTGCAAAATGAATTTAACACGTGGTATCAATTTACGTAAAATTGCTGAACTAATGCCTGGCGCATCTGGTGCTGAAGTTAAGGTATGTTTCGTTTTTGTTTTTTTTCAGGATTTATTAAAACAGGCAATTGTTAGAACATATTTTCAAAATATCAATTGTTTATCCATAATGTAAAAGTTACTTTCACTGTGGTTTTTTTTAAATTTTATACAGTGAAGTAACTTTCATTTCCCACTACTGCTGGTGGAGTGCTAATAGTGCATGTTATGGAGTTGGGATCCCATTTTGTAGCAGATGTCTTGCCATTTCAGTTAACGTATTTTAAAAATGGTGTGTTATAGTTACAAAACTTGAGAAGTTTTGTCAGACTTCAAAAAGTGTATTGTCATGATGCTAAAGAAAGCAGGAGAAGATAAATGTGAAGAATAGGACAATTAGCTTGACTACTCGTGCATCAAAAATGTTAACTAGAATTGTAGTTATGGAAAAGAGAAATGTTTGTCCATTATCCTGTCAATTCTTCAGTAAGAATTGTAGTTAACACTTTTGATGCATGAGTAGTTAAGCTAAGAAGACCAATTTGGTTTCAGAAAAAGTATAGGGACAAGGGAAGTAACTTTAGCATTCAGATTAATAGTAGAAGGAAGATTAAAGAATAAAAAACCGATATAGATGGCATTTATTGACTTAGAAAAGGCATTTGATAACATAGACTGGAATAAAATGTTAAGCATTTAAAAAAAATGTAGGGTTCAAGTATAGAGATACAAGAACAATCACTAACATTTACAGGAACCAAACTGCAACAGTAATTATCAAAGAGCATAAGAAAGAAGCAATAATAAAAAAGGGAGTCAGACAAGAATGTTCCTTACCACCGTTAATTTTAAATATTTACATAAAACTAGCAGTTAATGGTGTTAAGGAACAGTTTAGATCTGGAGTAACAGTGAAAGGTGAAAAGATAAAAATGCTACGATTTGCTGATGATATAGTAATGCTAGCCGAGAGTTGTTTATGCCAGAACAAAACAAAAGTAGTGAAATGTAGTAGAAATAAAGTAGATGGACTGCTGAATATAAAAATAGGATGAGTAAAGACTATGGAAGTAAAACAGTTTTGTTATTTGTGAAGTAGAATTACTAAAGATGGATGAAGCAGGAGTGATATAAAATGCTGAATAGTACAGGTGAAATAAGCTTTCAGTCAGAAATATAATTTGTTTACGTAAAAAATTAATTTAAACATCAAGAAAGCATTTTTTTGAAATGTGGTGCTATAGAGAACATTAAAAATCAGATGGGTGGATAAAGTGACAAATGAAGAGCTTTTGCGGCAAATCAATGAAGAAAGTGCATTTGGAAAAATATAGCTAAAAGAAGAGACAGACTTATAAGGCCACATCTTAAGGCATCCTGAAATAGTCACTTTGATATTGGAGGGACAGGTAGATGGGAAAAATTGTGCAGGCAGGCAACATTTGGAATATGTGTCAGGGATGTAGGATGTAGGGGGTATACCAAAATGAAATGACTGGCACTAGTTAAGGAATGAAACAACAAGGTTGAATCAAACCAGTCAAATGGCTTAAGACAAAAAAAAAATTTAAATGTTGATTCTGTTATCAACGTAGTGATTATTACATGTCACGGAACTCAATAAGAAGATAATTCAATTATGGGTGTCCAATTTTAGAGCTATCTGTTCAGCTTTGAAGAAGAAACCTCCAGGTAGGCCATGAAGTGTTCAAACACCCAAAAATATTGAAGCAGTTATTCAATCTCCAGCTCTTAAACACGCTGCTTCGTTAACAAATTTCTGATCATACTATAAGTAGAATTTACAATTTCATGTTTACAAAAAGATGATCATGCAGCATTTAAATGAATACGGCTGGATTAACCGTAATGCTTCTTGCCAGATATTCTGGAAAATGTTCCAGTGAACTCAATTGTGCTGTTGTCACCTATTTTCATTTATTGGGTTGTGTTAAACAATTCTTTCGATTCTGTGCTGTGAGTTGTCTAACTTCATTTTACATTTGTATAATTCATAACACAAGACCTCACGATAAATTAGCTCGATTTAAACTCTGCGAGATTGAAACCTCTTCAAAACAGAATTCTTACTCGGTCCCGTCAGATTCAGTTTTGGGGGGGGGGGGAGGTTTTACTATGTGTATTTTACATATACAGAAAAAATATATATAAATACAAAATATATGTATATTTTTTTATTTTACGTATTCATCAAAATTTATGTAGATTTTTTTCATTCATTCTAGTTACTAAACATATTAACATAAAAATCCTAAACATACATTCAACACATTTATACCTAATTCTATATGATCCTAAACATAATTGATTAAGTAATCCTATATATGTAGGTAATATATAAAATTGGATTTTTCTGTATTTATTTTTGTGATACTCTTCTCCCACAAAAAAAAATATATGTATTACTCTAATTGAACTTTGTTTAATTTTGTATATTTTTGTTATTAATAGGGTGTATGTACTGAAGCTGGTATGTATGCGTTACGAGAACGTAGAGTGCATGTAACTCAAGAAGATTTTGAAATGGCAGTAGCTAAAGTAATGCAGAAGGATTCAGAAAAAAATATGTCAATAAAAAAACTTTGGAAATAATTTTTTATTATTGTTATTTTTGTTTTATTATTAAATTTTTTAATGTATAATTTAAATAATAAATAGATTAAACTGGATAATTTGTGTATTAAATCAGTGTGTATGTATATATATGTATGTGTATTGTGTGTATGTATATATACACACAAACACTATCATACAAATATACAGATGATTTATTTGATTTAAATTACGTAAGAAGGTTATACATTATTATTATTTGAGTAATGTAATTGTTATAAAAATTGTAATCGATTACTTTAATATTACATTAAGAATAAAATGTTTATGTGAATGATTTTGATAAGTTTTCTACCAGTTCTCTTTATGGAGGTAGAGTAAAGATCCTGGTTCCCAAGATAGGCATTTAATAACCTGACTGATAGCTAAAGTTCAGGGTGAACATAAATTATTCAGCGCATTTTAGGTGGTTAATAAAAATAAACAGAGCAGTGTGTATTGCGCATTGATTTTATCAAACATTAGTATAGGTACTAGAGTTAATAAATGAGTTACCTTGAATGAACACGCCGGCATGATAACAACAGGGGGGATCATCAGTTGAGCATTGTCTACCGTTCAGGAGAAAAGTAATGTGCGTACTATGGTATCATGAAAACAGATGTTTTGAATTCGTTTTAGTTTAGGATACAGCTGGGATCCTCCTTAAAAAGGTAAAATGTTACTGGTACACAAAAAGGTGCTGGCAGACCTCCCGTCTCCAAGGGAGTTGTAGATCGATTAAGAGAAGCTTGGGTAAATCAACTCTTAGTGTGAATTTAGAACCGGGAATAGCATGACCGCTGTCAATCTGAAGGTTCTATATAATCACCTAAAACTTCAAGCATACAAAATTCAGTCAGTGCATGCAATTGAAGATTATGATAACCTGTGCAGTTATAATTGTGCCATGAACATTTTTGATAAAGTGAACGAAGCTATTTCATTTTTTAAAAAGCAATCTTCTCTGACAAAGCTACATTTCATGTTTTTGGTCATGTTAACTGTCATAATTGTCACATTTGGGATAACGAGAATCATATTTGACAAACACAACAGGATATCTTGAAAATTAACAGTTGGTGTGTTGACTGCTTATAAAGTGATTGGGCCATTCTGCTTCACCGAGCCAATGGTTATTAGCGCTATTTTTCCAGACATGTTACAGGAGTATGCAGCACCACAAATTGAACATTGACAACCCAATGTTTATTTTCAACAAGATGGTGCGCGAACCACCACACTGGAGTTTACATGTTTGGAACTACTGACATGAACAATTTTCTTAATGTTGGATTGGTTATGATGAACCAATTTCCTGCCTGCCTCAATCTCCTGACATTATGTCACTCGATTTCTTTCTATGTGGGTTTGTCAAAAACTGTTGTAACCAATGAAGACTGTCAACATCAATGAACTAAAAAGAAGAATCGAAGGTGTAATTGTAGAATAACTAGATATTCTTTGTAATGTGTGGTGTGAAATTAAATATAGTCTGGACATTTTACCCACCAGAAAAGGTGCTCATGTGGAAGTTACTTGAAGTTAAGTAAGTGTTGTAAACAAAACTGTTTAATGCCCTATTCAGCAATAAAACCTGCATGTAAGCAAAGCTGCTTTGTTCTTTTTTATTAACACCTAAAACACATGAATAATTTATGATCATTCCGAATAATAATCGAATATTAACAAAAGACCCACCCATTTTGAAATGAACCCTTCTTAACTATACTTTCCACCATAATTATTACATATTCATATCATGAGCTAGTAGGAGTTACAATGGGAGGGGGTTGTTGGGGATGGGTTTTTTTTAATCATTCATCTTTCTAAGTTTTTTGTGTATACTTTTTTACTAAGTAATTTTTTTGGTATTTTAGGTACTTACAATAATGAATTTATTGATGATTTCTCATTTGCAAATAGTACTGTGATTCAGTCTATCCAATTGTTCTTATTCATGGCAGGCAGAGGTCTAGAACCCAAGTTCAACAATTTTGTCAGTTACCGATTTTAGAGTTTCCTTACTGAAGATTCTTTTCTTGTGCAATAGACCATGGCGGCTCAATTATGATTTGTCATAGTGAGCAGAGGTTGAAACTCTGATCAATTCTTTTGTCATGCTTTTTATATGTTTCCTTACAATTCTGTATGGATCTTCCTGATTTATGTATGCGGAATGTGTCCCATGTTTCATTTAAATTTAAATTATTTAATTAAACTATTTATCATTTTTTTAAAGTGCATGCAGTACCAGAGTATTGTCATTAATTCAGAGTGCATACAACACCAGGATATGTACTCACTTATGTGTTATACAATTTTAATGTGTTTCAATGTGTTATACATTATATAGGTGTGATACAACACTAGAGATTGGCTTATTCAATCATTCAATAAATCAGTTGAGAATTTTTACTTACTAAGAAAACACACATGAGCTTTATGACCGGTATACATTATATAATTACATATAATGAATTATTCTGTTATATGTGAAATGAATTATGTGTGCAGTTTTAAGCCAAGCATTATTATTTTTATATCATTGCTATACATAAACAAGAATAAGACCAAACTCTATCAGTATCAGAAAATATCTACTACTAAGAGATAGGAAGTGTCAACAATAAGAACTGCTTTGTCATGGTGAGGGTTAATTCCAAGAATATGTATTAAATTAATTTCAAGTCCATCTAAAAAAATTTTTAATTCAAAAGTTGTTTAAAAAAATTTCCATATTTGTGGCATGCAGAAATAAGAAATCAAGTGAAAAATCACATCTTAACAGTATAAAACTATTGTATGAATAGATTTTTGGTTTTGTTAAATTAAATACTAATTTTTTATAACATCATATTGTTCGATTAGCATGCTACCTGTACTTTCAAAGGTTTTCAAGAAATTTGTACACAAGATTAAAAAAACCTTTTTAGAACAAAGCAAACTAATATCTGACTACCAGTTTGGCTTTCAAACAGATCATTGTAACATTGAAGATTCATAGGGTTTTTTCTAATATTCAGATAGCTTTAGACAAAAAAAAGTCTGTTCTACTGGTTTTCTTGTTATCTGCCAAGCTTTTAGATTAAGTGTGACACACTGGCCTTTTTAAAATCAATCAGTATCTACGTTATCAGTATTTTAACATTTTCAGTTCTTTTTTAAGTAATAAATATTTCAAGGTTAAATTCCAGATTGAATTGTCTATTGAATCCACTATTTTCTACAGGCATTCCTCAAGGAACTGTATGCTGTATTCTACATACACTTCCAATATGTCAGTTTCTCCCAACATTAAAATAGCAGCTTTTACTAATGTACTTTGCTTATACTGTGATTCTCATGTAAGTGATGTTCACAAGACACCATCTCATAGCTTCAAGAAAATTTAAACAACATTGAAGCATGCTGAAAGTTGTGGCAAATAAAGTCTAATTAAAATAAAAGTATGCATGTCAGTTTCATGCTCTGAACAAATGCCCATTTGTTATATTCTATGATATTCCAACTACTGCAATCAAATTCTACAAAATACTTTGGTATTCACCTTGACAAAAGGCCCACCTTTGGAAAAACGAGAATAACTGAATACTAAATTTTGTCACTTATACTGGCTGGATTGTAGACTGAAACTCAAAATTATCTCTGCACAAGTTAATTATTTACAAAGCCATCCCTAGTCCAATCTGAAATTATGGCAGTCGGTAACTGGGATTATTAACAAAGTCTAACGTAATTATATTACATTTTCAATCCAAAGTTTTTACAGCTCGCAGATTTACCTTTTTTTGTGGTGGAGGAACCCCATTTACAGGCGCCTAAGCAGTGTTGGGCTTGCTTTCCGCAGGATGTTATTAATGTCAAAGCCATATCATCACATGTATAAACATCAAAGCCTTATCATCACGCATATCACTAAAGACTATCAAACACAGTTCCATCCAAGCACAAACACTCCCACAGGAACATGAGATCTCCTCAAACACACATACGCTCAGGCACCTGGTTGGAGTGTTCATGGTCTCAACGTGCCAAGGCGACCGTGACCCCCTAACGCTTGCAGGAGCCTCCCAGGCACTCAGCTGCAGACCTGTCTAGCTTGGCACCTCCGACGTCTTCTTCGCTGCTGGAACTCCTCTCATGGATGCAGCTTGTCTGTCACCTTCCTAGCACATCGATCCACCACAGTCCACTCTTCCTCTCTGCTCATTAATATTTGTTGAATGTCTTCCACCTGGAACATATTTCCATAGCCCAGGGAATCTAATAACTCCTTTCGCTTTTCCCTGAAACACGGACATCTTAAGTAGACGTGCAAGGGACTTCCTACTAACCACACTCCAGACAGAGGTCAGTTTAGTTTAGACCGAAAGGAACAAGACTCGCCTTGTTCCTGTGGCGCTAGACACGAACAACGTAATCAAATGCAATTTCCGAGTTAGTGAATGAGGAGCATCACTGTTTGTAAGGGGGCTGAGAAATAGTATGGTGGTCAGCCTGCTGGAGTGGTGGGTGTCCATCTGCCCCAGTTAGGTTTGGTTAGACTACGTTCCAGAGGTAAACAGAAAAAGAGAGAGGTAGTCTAGTGGTTCCTAACGGGCTGGTATAGTCCAGTTACTTTTGTACGGATTTGAATACTAGATCGTGAATACCAGTGTTCTTTGGTAGTTGGGTTTCAATTAACTACACATCTCAGGAAAAATCAACCTTTGATTGTACAAGACTACATTTACATTCACACATATCCTCTAAACTAATGACACGGATGTACATGTTATGTGGGTACCTGCGGGCCGGGCTCCTCTGCTGTGTTGCTTGCTGGCCACTTTCACACAGTTCCGGTCTTCACAAGTTATTTTTGGGGGGGGGGGGGATTTAGACAGTGAGTGACAGTAAAAAAAAAAGACAACTAATTTCTTGTGAAGTGTGTTTTTCTAGAAAAAAAATCATAAATTTGGTTTGGATCGTCGTTATCAGAAGTATAAATTTTTAAATTAATATCGTCTCCAACTGTCAACATCAGACAAAAATGTATAAAATAATTAAAAATGATTACTGGTTGTTTAATTTATACTATACTATTTTATTTGTACTTTACTGTTTATTGCATTTAATAACGTAAATTTTATTTGAATTTTTATGTATAACTACTACGTTTTTGGGTTGTGTTAATGCTTAACAAAAATTATTATTATTAGTATTATACTAAGTTATTTTTACTCATAGCTATTGTAAAAAAGTGTCTTAAGTCATTTTCATATATTATTTGTTAAAATTGTGGCAGTTTTTTTTGTTTTTACAAAAAGTTGAAAATAATTTATTAAACGTAAAACTTTAATATTGAATTATTATAATGTCAGGAGGAAAATGAATGCTGTAGTGATGAATGTGAAATCCGATTATAAACATAAGAAATCGAGTTAAGTAACAAAATAAAAAATATTTTTTTAAATAGCAAAAAGATTTTTTTTATTATTTTACTTGAATTATACATATTAAAAATTTCTTTGCCCCTAATCATGTCACACTGTAATAAGCACACTCTGAAAAAAAGACAAAAAAATGTTCAGCATCACACTGAACCTCAAAATTCTTCAATCTCAGTCAATCAGTCAATCTCTTTTCACACCGTAGGTAAATCCTCCCATCAGAGTTTTTTTTCCCATTAGAAAATAACAAATCAATCAATCCATCATTATACTTACGCACATTAACCAAAAATGATGTAGTACTTAATGCAAATCAACATACCATTTACAACATGTAATGCAATATTCGTTAAACACCTTGCCAAAATTAATTAATTAGTCATATCTAAAATTTAAAAAAGTAGTAAGTACAATAAAATCAAAATTAATTATCTTGTTAAAATTAATTATCTGAGCTAAAATTAACATGGACCTTCATATAATAAACCAAGGTTTATGAAGCTCCATGCTTCCCAGTAAAGTGTCATAGGGTATAATAATATGTATATATATTTATATTTACATAAATTATATTATATAAAAAATTGTCACCCACATTCTCTTTAATTATCCTATATTAAAGAGCAATGTTTTTTTCTTGGCAATCGTGTTTTTAAAATTTTTGTATTTATCTCTTGTTTGATCTCACTCTTCTCCACACATTAACCAACTCCTCACTTCCTCTGCCTACTTCTAATTCTCTATGATTCTCTGATTCTCAGATAGTAAAATCAACACCTAAAATATAATCCTGATTTATGTGAGTGTAAGTAAATAACTCTTTTAACCGTTCAAGATAGGACTCGATCAGAACTTTTTCCTATTATAAGATAAATATATTTACATTAACCTTACAAGAGGCACAAATTGATTTTATATCGATTACTTTCTATAAAGCAGTACCACTGTTTATTTCAACAAACTTTGCTCTTTCTGAATTCACTAATAACTATATTTCTTTCAAAAGTATGAATGAATCTTACACAACACTTTCTCTTTGAGGGTATACAATTTTACCTCCTTACATTCATAATATAACAGAAAATAATAATCCAATTAACAAAGTTTCCAATCTAATATCAGCTGTGATGCAAATATTGTGTCCAATTTTCCTGGTTTTAGAGTAAATATTTTCCAACTAGAGACATAAAAATAACAATAATAATTTAAGATTATCCAATGTTATCGATATCCTGATTTTCCAATACACCCTCAAATATTATGCCATTTATTTTTGGTGACTGAGCACATCCATTTTTACAAACAATAAACTAAAAAAATAATCCAAATGATAAACATAAAAAACTATATTTTTTACATTATCATTCATTAATAACAGCTATGAAACTGTGGAAATAAAACTGGCCAGCTTATACACCCCAACCAATCAATTACCAAACAAATAAAAGAACTCCACTCTGTTCAGCCATCAATATTCCTTAACTAATACTCTACCTAACCAATCTCTATATGAATTAAAAATAATCTACACTATAAGCCCACCTTTATTCTCTTGCTTAATGAAGCAATAATTGCATTTTTTCAAGCAGCTTGTTCTTTAAACTGTTCAGTTTCCACTTGTAATTCAGCAGCACGCCGATCACGACTTCAAAGTGATATCTTCATCTCTTGCAGCTAAACAAAATATATTTAAAGTAGTTATTATTAAACTAGATAATTTTAAAATTTACTTACAATTAATAATAAAATCAATATTATATTTTTGTACTAAGAAAGTCTTGCTTTCTTCTTTTTACTGACAAAAAACTACTTTATATCTTCAAAAGAGATGTTAAACAAAAGATATCTTAATAATGTCACAGGAAGGAACATTATGAAGTACAATACAATTTTCTTCAGTCAAAATAAGGTTTAAACAGGTAACACAATTTTTTTTAAACTAAGTAATGTAACATTTTCAACATATTTTAATCGTTAAAATAAATTTGCTGTAAAATAATCCCTCACTGTTTGCAGTTTTACTTATTGGCAGTTGCCTCATCCAATTTTGTTGGGTGAATTTTACTAGTATAACTGCAAATAAATTAACATTTAGTACAGCAGTTAACAAATGCTTTGTTATTACTGTACTATCTTTTACCATTTGAAAACAATATTCTCACCCGTATTTGGGAAGAGGTTATCAGCATTACAGGAAAATATATTAAATAATAAACATAATATTTATTTAATAATAGTACAAGATAATAAATTTACACAAAGCCTACATGATATGTATATTTTTGTGAAAATGTTTATTTTAACTGAACCTAATTATGATGATAAAGAAAATACAAGCATTGCCAGCAACTGCTTTGTCGCTATCAACAAACTTGGTGTCAATGCTGACATTTGCAAATCGCAGCAGTTGGTATGCGGGCTACTTATGTCATTTTCATTTTCTCCAGCTCAGTATGTATATTAATAGAACCAACTGGCAAGTTGCAGTTGTGTATTGAGCAGATACATTCAGTTTGTGTGTGGTTTTAGTAAGATTTGAGACACACATCATGGGGTTTTTTTTTTTTTTTTTAATAAGTCTGGTCTTTTCTTTTCATTTTATCAATGAAAAGATGACAAAAAATATTAAGACTCTAATTAGGGAGGTTGACTTTCTTCATAAACTAAAAACTAGTGAAAGCATAGCTTCAGTAGCAAAATTATGTAACATTAATGAATCAATTGTTCACTACATAAAGAAAAAGTAAGGACAAGTTTAACGGTAGGTTTTCTCAATTGGCTACGATTGTTTTTGTATGTCATGACACAAACATTGAAAAAACCAAAACAGCTTTGAATTTATGGATCAAAGATTCAAACATAAACAGAATCTCTCAGTTCACTTCTTATTTGAGAAAAAGCAAAACGTTTGTTAAATCTGAGAATGAGAGTAGGACTAGTGCAATTATGTTTTCTGCTAGTAAAGACTAGTTTACAAACTAGCCTTTACTAGTTTAGTAAAGGTTTGATGACTGGTTTGATGCAGCTCTCCAAGATTCCCTATCTAGTGCAAGTCGTTTCATTTCAGTATACCCTCTACATCCTACATCCCTAACAATTTGTTTTACATATTCCAAACGTGGCCTGCCGACACAATTTTTTCCTTCTACCTGTCCTTCCAATATTAAAGCGACTATTCCAGGATGCCTTAGTATGTGGCCTATAAGTCTGTCTCTTCTTTTAACTATATTTTTCCAAATGCTTCTTTCTTCATCTATTTGCCGCAATACCTCTTCATTTGTCATTTTATCCACCAGTCTGATTTTTAACATTCTCCTATAGCACCGCATTTCAAAAGCTTCTAATCTTTTCTTCTAAGATACTTCGATCGTCCAAGTTTCACTTCCATATAAAGCGATGCTCCAAACATACACTTTCAAAAATCTTTTCCTGACATTTAAATTCATTTTTGATGTAAACAAATTATATTTCTTACTGAAGGCTCGTTTCGCTTGTGCTATTCGGCATTTTATATCGCTCCAGCTTCGTCTATCTTTAGTAATTCTACTTCCCAAATAACAAAATTCTTCTACCTCCATAATCTTTTCTCTCCTATTTTCACATTCAGTGGTCCATCTTTGTTATTTCTACTACATTTCATTACTTTTGTTTTGTTCTTGTTTATTTTCACGCGATAGTTCTTGCGTAGGACTTCATCTATGCCGTTCATTGTTTCTTCTAAATCCTTTTTACTCTCGGCTAGAATTACTATATCATCAGCAAATCGTAGCATCTTTATCTTTTCACCTTGTACTGTTACTCCGAATCTAAATTCTTCTTTAACATCATTAACCGCTAGTTCTATGTAAAGATTAAAAAGTAACGGGGATAGGGAACATCCTTGTGGACTGCCTTTCTTATTACAGCTTCTTTCTTATGTTCTTCAATTATTAATGTTGCTGTTTGGTTCCTGTAAATGTTAGCAATTGTTCTTCTATCTCTGTATTTGAATCCTAATTTTTTTTAAATGCTGAACATTTTATTCCAGTTTACGTTATCGAATGCCTTTTCTAGGTTTATAAATGCCAAGTATGTTGGTTTGTTTTTCTTTAATCACTTTCTACTATTAATCTGAGTGCTATAATTGCTTCCCTTGTCCCTATAATTTTCCTGAAACCAAATTGGTCTTCTCCTAACACTTCTTCCACTCTCCTTTCAATACTTTTGCACAGGATTCTAGTTTAGATTTTTGATGCTAGTAAAGCTAATTGTTCTGTATTCTTCACATTTATCTGCTACTGCTTTCTTTGGTATCATGACTACAACACTCTTTTTGAAGTCTGATGGAACTTACCGTTTTTCATAACTATTACACACCAGTTTGTATAATCTATCAATCACTTCCTCACCGGCACTGCGCAGTAATTCTACAGGTATTCCGTCTATCCCAGGAGTCTTTCTGCCATTTAAAACCTTTAATGCTCTCTTAAATTCAGATCTCAGTATTGTATCACCTTTGTAACTACTACAAATTGTATTAAAATCAAAGTAAAAAAAAAAAAAAAACCTCTGATAAATAATATCTATTTCTGATTGGTTAGTGTTTGAAAAAAGTAGGATTTTCATTGTGGTTGTACACCTGTATCTTAATGAAAATTTGTTTCACAATGGATTTTCAGTATGATAACGGATTCTAACCGCGTAATACAACGGTAGAAAAAATAATTTAAAATTCAACTATTGTGAACTTTAACCACCTCTGCAGATATGTCTATATGTATGCGTACGCACGCATTATAGCTACTAAGGTGTGTTTAAAATTGAATATAAAATTTATAAGTTCTAACTTTGTGATTGGAAGAGTCTGTTCAGTAATGTTAATTGCGTTGGGATCCACACCAAATACTTCTAGGAACTTTGAATAAGGAAGTTCTGTAGATTGAGTTGTATACCTTTTTGAATCTACGAAGACTTAGTTCGAATTACTTAGAATTAGTTAGAATTAAAACGAATTACTTAGTTTTATGGCTTGTAATTTTTCCCTTATTGTTTAAAGGTTCAAGATTTGCTCTGCACATGATCTTACTTTTCTGAATCCTTCTTCATATTCTCCCAGTTGTTAAGTCTATATTAATTCAATTATATTTCGAAGTGCATTTCAAAGGATTTTATTTGTCACAGGTAAGAAGGAAATTCATTTGTTGTTGTTTACTTACGTTTCATCTTCTTATTTGTGTAGTTTATGTATTAATGCATTTTTCCAGTCTTGTGAGATTTTGTTCAGGTTTCTGAACAAAATCAGGACATCCTGATTTCTCATGGTTCCTACAGGCAAGAAAAGCCAGGAAATACAAATTTAGTTAGGAAATTTTAGGAAAAAAAATCAGAAAAAACTTTTAAAAATTGCATTTTTGTTACCAAATATTATATTAGTTATTAAATCAGTATTTTTTAAGTAATGCCAAATTATATTTGATATACTTTCCCTTTATATATTTGATATACATGTCCTGTTCTCATTTACATTAACTCAATTATTCTTTTATAATAAAGTGAGGAATATTCCAAATTGCAGTTAATTTTTTCACTGGTGAAATTTTAAAAAAAATTTGCCATTGAAAAATTTAAAGTTGTTAACTGTTCTTGGAATTTATTTCAAACTACCGTGATTTTTTTGTTGTATTCTAGATAATTAATAATTACTTTTAAATGGTGTATAAAAAGACTTTAATGACAAGTGGTTAGATATAAACTTACACCCAGAATTCAGTCAGTCGAGAAGAGGTTCCTACCTCTTCTCACGCTGTTATCATACTTTTTGTTATTTGTGTAAAATAATTTTACACCGAGCAATATGGATCGAAAGGAAATGATTTCACATAGTTTACTTTGTGAAGTTTGCTGCTTTTCTTGATTAAGATAGCAACCATTGAAAAATCTTTTTATCTGCCGACAGTACTTCAACTCGGAAGACTAAAACTTTGATCTACAGTTGTGAGAACAGTGGTTGTGATATATATGTATATTCTTTGCCCGGACTCTCCCCCTCACCCCTTCTAATCAGAGTAATAGCATTTCAGCAGCAAATGATACATTTGAATCCTGCAAAATGACAATACAATTACTTTTTTTTGTTGTAATGATTATGTTTCTAAGGAGGAGATTATGTGAGTTCTCAATATTGTACAAAATAAGTTATACTTAAGTTTACGTGAAGATATTGGTGCAACTTTTAAAATTACTTTTCCTGATAGTTGTATAGTGTCAAAATTCCAGCTTGGAGCTATTAAATGCTCTTGTCATCAATCATGTTCCTGTAATGTACTTTGATGGCATTCTGCAAATACACTGGACTAATAATGACAAAATATTTTCAAGTAAATATTAGTAACGTTTGTTTTCTGTTCTAGTTTTCTTATCTGTATTACTTTTACTTTTCCTTTAAGTTTTAATCATTATTTTCTTTATTAAATTGAAATCTATGTATCTTAATGTTTTTAAATAAACCAAGTTATGAAATATAGTTTTCTTTTTACTTGACAAAATAATGTAGGCTAATTTTTGTGAAAAGGTTCAGCAATTCTATGTGTGTGCCAATTGTTTTAAAATTTTTTAAAATTGCTTTAGTTAGCTTTTATTTCTTATCTGTAACTTTTAGTTACCATGATGTTCATCAGCAAAAAACTTATTATAATTTTGTTATTTTTTGTTTTGTACTTTACAGTGTAAATTACTGAAACAATTTATCACAAAAATTAGCCCAATTTTAAATGTATATTGAAAAAATCATTAAAAAATGAACTTAATAATAGAAAAAAAAGTTTGAGTTGGGCAGCTACGGGTACGGTAGAGACTGCAAACAAAAATATTTATGTACTTTGTGGAGTAAACGGCAATAGCATATCATTATGAGAGTCAGGAAATTTTAATGAATTGGTCAGTAAAGTCAGGAAAAACGAACCTTAAAATTCAGTGAAAATCCTGTTTATAAAAATTTCTTCAATTCATACTTATTGGAGATCCTTTGTAATTGTTTCAATTTAATTTATTTTGATTTTTATTTCAGCAGAAATATGTTAATTTTTAAAGCTCAAAATAATAATATTTAAAAGTTGTTGCCATCAGTTTCATAGGTATATAATTTACAATACTAGGTACTATTGTTAACGAAAGGGAGGGCGGTGCACTCTATTTTTATTTGTGGATTTTCACTTTCTGCTACAAAGTAAAAATAGCTGGTTTAACTGAGATTTAATTGATTTTAGTTAGGTTAGGTAAGGAAATATAACTGACGATTCAGAGTATTGAAGTTTGTATTGTATTACCATAACTTTTTTTCCCCACCCTACTCCCCTCAGCAATACAATATAATTAAAGCTCAACCCAGGGAAGTGTCCCTTTACTCTAAGGGAGCCTTCTCGCTCACCAGCATTAAATCCAGCACGGCAGTTTGGCCACCCCGATCGGATCTTTGATCTTTATTTTGCCTACCTCTAATCCCCGTGAGGGGGTAACCAGGTCCGACTATGTCGTTCCCGGGCCCTGCACGACGGCCGGGTCTCTGTCTTGATTTTATCTCTGACCTACGCTAGTCCTGGCGCCCACTGCTGCTCATCGGAACCGGCTCACCTAAGCATACTGGCACTCAGATGGGGCTGTCCACCCTTCCCTACACCAAAGTCTACGGCATCTCCCTTCAGCGCCCTTGCCGTGTAACACCTTCATAGCATACGTGTCAAGGGCCCTTCAGTTCTCTTCTGAGGACAGCATGAAGGACACCAGGTTTTCAGGTCTTAATCTGTCTAGGTCCGCCAAAGGTGCCATTGTGCACACATAAATATGTTGTGCTCCGCTGTGTCCTCTCTGTTGCAAAACATGCAGCACGGAGTGTCCCGTCTGCCAAATCGATTGAAGTAATGTTGAAACACTCTTGGCCGGAGAGCAATTGTGACATATAAAAATCTATATCGCCATGTTTCCTTTTCGTCCATATGTCTAAGTCTGTGATTAATCTCCTTGTCCAGGCTGCTTCATTTCCAGTCATCTATCTTTCATGCCATGTCTCCATTACAGTAGCCTTGTCCTCACGCTTCCCCATACCATCATAGCAATGCTCTTGCACTCTAACTTGAAGGTCAATTGGCAAAGCTGATGCCAACATGCTCACTGCACTGTATGACATAGTTGTATAACACGCCGTAACACACCCAACAACGTTCACCTGTGGACTGTGTAAACATGCCCAGTTCCTCATGACTCTCATTGCTCCACTCCAAACCGAGGCAGCATACAATAACACTGAAATTATCATTGACATGATTAATCGGCATTTGGAAGCCCTTGGAGCCGACTGAGTAGTGATCAACACATTCAGTGATTTCAAGATTTTTTTAGGTCCTTGTACAACTGTCTACTATGTGTTGACTAAATTTACATGATTTGTTGATCTGTACCCCCAGGTACATTATCATGTCTCTCGTAGCAACTGTCCACCTAGCATTAGGTTTATTCTACCCATCATTCTTCTGCCTGTTAGTGTAATGTAATTTATAATATGTATTAAATTTTATTACATATCAATATTTTTTTTTTTTAAATGTTCATGTGTTACCAGTTTAATTGACTTTGTAGATGTGTTTCACTTAAATAAAAATACATTTTCATTAAAAAAATATTTTTGAATGTACTTTTTTTAATAAAGAATGCTGCTCTTAGTTTTTTAGCGAATAAAACATGTAACAACATAAGATATTTATTGAATAAGTTATTAAATTTATATTTGCATTTGTTAATATTGTTTAATGCAGGGAATCTACATTGGATCGCATTAATGTTTAATAAACAAAATTATTTTTGCAGCACCTTTTAAAACAATAAAAAAGTAATTATATTTGACTTTATCTGTTTTACTGATAATTTACATCCTTGGTTCAGAACATCAAGCATTTGTATCTAATTCAAAGAATTAGGGCTTGATGCAGCTACCCTTTTTACTGGATTTCCATAACAGTCCTATGTTAAAGAACAATTGCCATGAGAGCTTGAGCGTTACAAATAATCCAGTCAACAATAATTACATTAACATTATTAAAAATATCAGCCATTAAAAAATACAAACACCTTACATTACAGTTATATTCAGCTTCTCGCATTCAGTCTATGAGAACCTATTTATTAAATATCTCTGCCATTACCATATATCTTGACTAAAGTTTATGTACTTTTCAAACTTGAGTAATTTTTAATAAAACTTTTAATTAATAATATAGTAGTAATCAATCTAAGAAATTGTGAGTCCACAGTATGAAGTAGTAGAGGAGTTAGTTTTTGAGATAGTCATTAATAGGTTTTAGGCAGAGCTTACCAAAAAAAGAAGAAAATAAATGATTCAGATTGTTGATGACAGAAAACATGTTCCTATATCATTATCACACAATAAAATTGTTTTATAATGATAATGTAATACGGGAAAACATCTAATAAACTTAAATAATAAGTTAACTATAAGCTTATATAATATTACTTTTTTCCAGTAAGCTGGAGATGTAATAAAAATTTTACAATATTGGTAAGTTAAAACAAATCTCACAAAAGCTTATTTGACATTTATAGTTTATTCTTGGTTTTAGGAGGAACCTTTCGTCTTCAGTGAAAAGGTGTTCTCGCAGGATGCACCATTCATTACATTTAAGCAATGGAAAAACTGCTAATGAAATAAATGCTGGTAGGTAGTATATATAATAAGCATAGGCTATTATCCAGATGGCAGGATAGATGGAGAGAGGAGGGACCAGCCAAGAGAACAAAAGAGCTGATCCCTGACCTGCAGGCCTGGCTTGGAAGGAGGCATGGTGAAATAGATTACTATTATACGGGCCATGGTAATTTCAATAATTACCTGCATAAGATTGGGAAAAGACTAGAACCGGCCTGTATGTATTGTGGCCATGATGATGATGCTGACCACACGTTTACTGTTTGTAACAAACGGGCACAATATAGGCTAGATTCAGGAATTGCAGGTATGAGGACTGGAGAAATAAATGCTGAAATGTTGCAAAGTGAAGAAAAATGGAGAAAAGTAGCCGACTTTATTAGAAAGGTGCTAAAAATAATGGACGCAGACGAAAGGCAACTGGGTTTTTAAAAATTAGATAGGGAAGGGTGGGATAGCCCCAGCGGTGAGAGTCGGCATGCTTAGGTGTGTCAACATCAATGATCCGCTGGGGACTCAAGGGGTAATAGGTACGTGACATTAAGAGAAAAGATGTGACACACGCTGCGGCTAGCCAAGGTATGGTATGATGTCAAAAACACAAATAAAGAGCACTCAAAAGATCTGACCGGCGGGCCGACCTACCATGCTGGATATTAAGCTGGTAGGTGGGAAGGCCCGTTAGAGTAAAACAGACACTCCTCTGGGTGGCGAAATACCAACCAGTTGATCCGACCCAGGGGAGGAGTGAAAAAAAAAGATACCATACCTAAAAGAAAAAATAAATCCTTATTAAAAAAATAATTTATTTAAGATATTTAAAAATAATTTTATTAAGATTTTTTATCAATCCAGGCTGTCCCTGAGCCAGTCATATAATTTTTTTTCTTTTTTTCAAAACAAAAAAAAATAAAATGCGAAATTTTATTTAGTCTCTTTGGTAAATCAATATGTTATCGTAGTAACCGATACATTTTCTTAAAATTACTAGTTTATTTTCCATAAATTGTCAGTTGGAAATTCAAGCAATGTCTTAAACAGTTTTACCAACAGTATTACCAACTTGATTGAGCTCCTACACATTTCACATTTAATTTTACTCTCAGGTAGTGTCATCTTGGAGAATGGAGTGCCTCAAGGTAGTGTATTAAGTGCCACCTTATTTTCTGCAGCCATAAACAGTATTACCCAAATGTGTGCAGGCTCCTATCTCATGTTCTCTATTTGCTGATGATTTTGCTATTTACATTGCAAGCCGTTCAACACCCACAGCAGAGAGACTACTGCAGAACATTATATCTCACCTTGAAGCTTGATCCAGGATTACTGGTTTCACTTTTTCATCCGAAAAAACAAAATGTTTTCTCGGTTACGAAACCCTTCTATGCCACAAGTTTTCCTGAATGGAGAGATCATTACTATCTCTACTTACGTCAAGTTTTTAGGTTTATATTTTGATAGCCGTCTTACTTGGGTCAAACATATAAAAGAATTAAAAACAAAATGTTCCAAACTTCTAGATATGATGCGAGTCTTTACTAACACCAACTGGGGAGCCGATAGGTCATGTATGATACGTTTTACTATTCCTTTGTTCGCTCCCATTTAGATTATGGTTGTGTCACCTACTCTTCAGCTCGTCAAACCGTGCTTAAAATGCTGGATAGTGTACATCGTGCTCTCCTTCGGCTTGCCACAGGCGCGTTTAGATCAAGTCCTGTCGCAAGGTTACTTGTAGACTGTGATGAACCATCACTTTGGGAAAGACGAGACCAGCTTTTATTATCTTATTTTGCTCGTCTCAGAGGACAGCCAAATCACCCGGTTCTTGACTCAGTGTTTAGAAATCCTAATCTAGGAAAGGATGAGGACCATCCACGTCGTACTGCACCTGTAGGTGACCGTACCCGGCATCTGCTGCAGCATATAAATGTTGACACACCGTCATTCTTTCCTACGTATCCTTGCTCATATCCTCTGTGGAGAATAAACCTTATAAATTTTACTTTTGACCTTACGACATACAATAAACAATCAACACTACCTATTATCTTCCAGCAAATCTTTCAGTGTATTCTCTCCAAGATGAAACCAGATGCGGTTGTATACACTGATGGATCGAAACAAAATGATACCGTTGGTTGTGCATTTGTTGTCAATGAAAGAACTTATATGTTTGGTCTACGCGGTATTACGAGTGTGTTTACCGCTGAACTATACGCTATAAATAAGGCTCTAAACATCATTAACCCTAAATATAGAAAAATTCTTATTTGCAGTGACTCGTGTAGTGCTCTCCAAGCCTTAAAAAACTTTTATTCCAAACATCCTATCGTCATTGAAATTTACAACTCAATCTCCGAGTTGAATAATCGTAACACAGAAGTAAGTTTTTGCTTTGTCCCTAGCCATGTAGGGATTCCAGGTAATGAACATGCAGATTCCGCTGCCAAAGATGCATGCAATCAACCTCCTTTAACCACCCGAGTTGCTACTTCTGATTTTACTAATTATGTAAAACAATCTTTAAGATCAAGGTGGCAAGGTGACTGGATGGCTACTGTAGATAATAAACTCCGGAAGATTAAAGATTCTGTGTTGCCATGTGACTCCTCATATTCAAAATCTCGGTGTGAAGAAGTAGTCCTCTGTCGGTTGCGGATAGGAGACACGAGTAGCTGATGACAAGAGGATAAGCACCCCTACCCGCATGATGCAACTGCCGCATGACTGTGCGCCACATACTCGTGGACTGCATATGTTATGCGGCGTTGTGTTGTAAATTTATTATTTTAGTGCTTTTGTTACCCGAGAATGGGCCTTTACACCCATCTCGGACTTTGTTCGTTTGTTTCTGCTTTTCTTTTTTGTTTTTTTTTTTATTATTAGTTTGATTGTTTTAAGTTTTACTTTTACCTACTAGTTTTAATTATTTTTATTTTATTTTATTTTTTTTTCATTAAAAAAAATCTGGGCGATGATAACGTGAAGACGTTTTTCACCCTCGAAAAAAAAATTATACTAGTATTGGCTCATATACGAAAAGATGCAGTAGAAAAATCACTAACTTCAATGAAACAGGCAGAAATCACCGACATTTTAAACAAACAGTAATATAATCCATTTTTAGAAAGTAAATATTAATACAATAATAAAAGCGTGTTTAAATACTAAAAGAAAGAGTTTCGACACTTATTTCGAGTTCCAAAACTCTCCTCGATACCCTATCCTATATCTTTCAATTGAACTCTCGATAATCCGAACTTTTCGTTATCTGAACAGACACGAATTTTTATTAGTTCGGATCATCCACGGGCTTTTGTATACTGCACAGTCAAAAAATTACTGGGAACCCTGTTGCTCAAGTTGAATTTTTTTCAATTTGAGTTTTCAATTTGAGATGTTCCACTTTCACTAATGTTACATTTCTCTGTGCTTTGAACTACATGACTGCCATGAATCCACGATGAAGAGACATAATTCTTCTGTAGTAACGAGAAGTGTTTTTAAAGTACGATCTGTCTTAAATTTACCACTTATATATGTGATGTAAACAGACGGTGCTTGCATACCTCAATTACTTTAAACAATAGCCAGATATTAGCAACAATTTATTATTTTTGTTATTAGTTATATATATATATATATATATATATATATATATATAATGAGTGCTACAATTCAGATCCTGCCAAGTATTAAGTATGAGGTATAATATGATTTTTGACGGCAAAAAACAATTCTGCAGCAGAAATTCACAGGCAAATTTATGGCATGTAAGGATAATGGATGGCATATCAGTCTTTTTTACTTGATATGAAAATAATGGAGATTATTTTTTTGAGCCAAATGGTGACAAGTAACAAGATTTGGGTCTCTCACACAACTGCAAAATTCAAACAGCGTTTTATGAAATGATGACAAAAATCTCCATAAAAACAGAAATTCAAAACAACCACTTCAAGACAAAAAATCATGTAGGAATCAACTTCTGGGATAAGATAGGGGTTTTGTTGGTTGGTTTTTTTTGCCAAGAGAAGAGACTATAAATACTTCATTTTGTATTGATACTAAAAATACTGCATCTTGAATGTAAAACAGAAGGAGAGACATGCTCAATATTGCTTCATGACAATGCTCATCCACATGTTGCCAAGGAAACTCAAGTCTGAATGAACTCAAGTCTGGTTGGAATCAATTGGAACCACCCAGCTTATCCTGACTCGACACTGAGTGATTGTCACTTGTTTCTCTATCTCAAGTGATCCCTTGCTGGTCAGTGTTATGACGACAATGCTGATAAGAAAAATGCTCTACAATAGAGGTTATTTTCACTGGCACCACCATTCTTTGAAAACGCAATGAAAAAACTGATTACAAGATATGAAATGTGCCTTAATAATGGTGAAGATTATGCAGAAAACTGGAAAAGGTATGTTTTCCATGTAATAATAAAAATATCCTCTTTGAAGTTTTTAGTATTTTTTAATAACAAAACTGTACTTACTTTCCAGATATCAGACGTAACTAAATAATTTTAAATAAAATGTATGTACTTATTTTAAGTAGCTGTAGGTGTGAAACCCATTTAAAGTTATCAATGATGAAGATACTAAAATTGTATCTAAAATATTGTACTAAAATTGTATTGTAACGTGTAAAAAAATTCAAAACCTGACCAAAATTTAAACCCAAAATCTTCCATGAAATATTTCAAGAAACTTTTATCAATTTTTATCAAGAAACTTTAAAAATAAATAAAAACCCAAAAAGGGGCAAGTTTTGGCCTTTTTGTGTGATGTATGTGGTTAATTGAAACCCAACCACCAAAGAACACTATCTAGAGTCTAGAGTCTCTTATCCAGAGTCTAGTATTCAAATCTGTATAAAAGTAACTGTAGAGTTACTTTTATAGTGTAAGGTTCAAATTAACTACCCTAAAAAGTAAAAAGTGATGTTTTCAGTTCTGTAAATTTTGACTTTTTTAAATCAACACTTAATTAAGGGAAAATAGTTTTGCTTGATGTTCTTAGGAAACTAATTTATCAACAGTTGGCAAAAAAAGTATTTAATGACTTTCATCCACCCCTCTCTCTCTCTCTCATACACACACACACACATACACACACACACACACACGTGGAGAGAGAGTTTGTATAATCTATCATCGCTTCCTCACCTGCACTGCGCAGTAATTCTACAGGTATTCCGTCTATTCCAGGAGCCTATCTGCCATTTACATCTTTTAATGCTCTCTTAAATTCAGATCTCAGTATTGTTTCTCCCATTTCATCCTCGTCAACTTCCTCTTCTTCCTCTATAACACTATTTTCTAATTCATTTCCTCCGTATAACTCTTTAATATATTCCACCCATCTATCAGCTTTACCTTTCGTATTACATATTGGTGTACCATCTTTGTTTAACACATTATTAGATGTTAATTTATATACCCCAAAATTTTCCTTAACTTTCCTGTATGCTCCGTCTATTTTACCAATGTTCATTTCTCTTTCCATTTCTGAACACTCTTCTTTAATCCACTCTTCTTTCGCCAGTTTGCACTTCCTGTTTATAGCATTTCTTAATTGCCGATAGTTCCTTTTACTTTCTTCATCACTGGCATTCTTATATTTTCTACGTTCATCCATCAGCTGCAATATATCATCTACCAGTTCTCTTTATTCCGCCTAAGTTTGCTTCTGCTGATTTAAGAATTTCTTTTTTAACATTCTCCCATTCTTCTTCTACATTTTCTACCTTATCTTTTTTACTCATACCTCTTGCGATGTCCTCCTCAAAAATCTTCTTTACCTCCTCTTCCTCAAGCTTCTTTAAATTCCACCGATTCATCTGACACCTTGTCTTCAGTTTTTTAAACTCCAATCTACATTTCATTATCACCAAATTATGGTCGCTATCAATGTCTGCTCCAGGGTAAGTTTTGCAGTCAACGAGTTGATTTCTAAATCTTTGCTTAACCATGATATAATTTATCTGATACCTTGCAGTATCGCCTGGCTTTTTCCAAGTGTATATTCTTCTATTATGATTTTTAAATTGGGTGTTGGCAATTACTAAATTATACTTTGTGCAAAACTCTATAAGTCAGTCCCCTCTTTCATTCCTTTTGCCCAGCCCGTATTCACCCACTATATTTCCTTCCTTGCCTTTTCCAATGCTTGCATTCCCATCTCCAACTATTATTAAATTTTCATCTCCTTTTATGTGTTTAATTGCTTCATCAATCTCTTCATATACACACTCTACCTCATCATCATCATGGGCGCTTGTAGGCATATAGACGTTAACAATCGTTGTCGGTTTAGGTTTTGATTTTATCCTTATTACATTGAGGGTTGTAAGGTTCAGTTAACCCTGCATTCTTCCGCAGTTTATTTTATTAACTCTCAAGAAAAATCTATGATTAAAAAATGTTGTGGCACATTCTCGTAAAGTCTTTGCCATGATCCTGCCTCTGTTCTGCCTACTTGATGCCAGTTAATAATAACATAAAATCAATGAATTCTAGATGAAAAGTTCGAATTTTAAGTGACAAAGCCTAGTGACAATAACATAACAAATTTTTTTTTTTTTTTGTAACTTATTTAATGGAAAATTATAAGCAGAAGAAGCCATTTGGCATTCTCAGAGGTTAGACGTGGGAAAGGAGCACCTGATAATGTGGGAGTATATCTGGGTATAAGCAATTTTTCATGCAGTGCAACTTTACAAACTTCAATTGCCCTAAAGGTTGTCATCAGGAAGGGTACCGGCCATAAAATCCTGCCAAATTGCTTCTGCATAACCCAAAAGACAGGATGAAAAGAAAAAAAATGGAAATAAGAGTGCATATTTTTCATTGTTTTATTGTTCCAGACTCTTTTCAGTATATTAAAACATCATATTTAATCAAAACTAATGCCAGTTTTTCTTATTAAAATATTTTATTTCACATTTAACGATTAAAATTATGTCAGTTCCTAACAGGGAAAAGTAACAAATACATTTCAACATTATAACACACCATGCTGTACATCATGATAAAAATTGAGTATTTTGGTCTCAAACATCTATTGTGGAGAGGGAAGCAAGTTGGAAATTTTCATTATTAAAATACAGCGTTTAGAACTATATTTCAGTCATTTCACAATGCAACGAACAACATGTGAAACGACCGTAATTTGTTTGCAGTTATTTTTTTCTTTATCTGTAAAAAGTCTTTTTTTTTAATTAACTGTTTATTATTAGGTTAAATTAAAGTTGTTTTTTTTTTTGTTTTTGAACACTAGTGAAATTAATATTGAATCAATCCAGTTATTTGTCAAGAAATGAATTATTTTATTTTGTCTGTATTTACAGCTTAGATCTTGTTATTTCTTTAATTTAATAATCTAACTATTATCAACGTATCTTTAGTGTAGGGGACCAATACCTTGCTTTGTCTGCCAATACTTATTAAAAAATCATGATGTTGGTACCACCATGTAAACTCAGTCAGATACGATAATACAGCAACCTGGAGGGCTATGTTAAATCTGCAATTTGGAACACCCCAAAACCTCAAGGTAGGTATGTTAGTAGACAACAGTATGTTGTGCAGGTAGTTGGAAATCAATGTCATGTTACAATTTACTAGATGGTTAAAACTGTATGGTTAAACTAGATGGTTTATCATGTTTTACACATGATAAAGTACAGTTTACCAGACAACTGTGTGGATAATCATGTTAATCTTACGCATAGATATTCAGAGGGATCATCAAACTAGTAAAGGTAACCCGTGAAGATGGAAAACAAGTCTGAACTGTTATAAATAAACAGAGGTAAGGCTGAAACAGTCCAACCTCTGTTTGTAAAATGATGAACACAGTATCAAAGTACGAGAAGATACACAAAATCATTTTGCAACAGAGAACGATTATAGATGATTACAAATATTGATCAAACTTTAGTGAAATATTGGACAATACCTGTGTTCAGACATGAAATCAAGTAATGATTTCTTCTTTATTTAAAATTATTATTTTATCACTTATTATATCTTACACCTATCTCTTAATTTTGTTACATTGTAATACTGGTCTAATTAATTAAGTTTTACTGTGATTTCTCTTAATATATCCAGGTAAATGTTGGAACAATTTTTTTTTATCTGTGGAATATCATATCTCTTTCTTTTTTCTGTTTAGCCTCCCAAACCACCGTAAGGTATTACTTCAGAGGATATTTATGAGTGTAAATGAAGTGTAGTCTTGTAAGTCTCAAGTTAAACATTCCTGAGATGTGTGGTTAATTGAAATCCATGTAAAGGATTTAAAGGATCCCTTTACTAGGATTTGAATCTTAGAACTCTCAACTTTGAAATCAGCTGATTTGCAATGACGAGTTCATAGAGTATCATATATATCCATCCTGTATGTGATCTATATAATATGTTATGTAATGATTACAATAAAAGAATTATTTTAGTTGACAACTACATTAAAGAACTTGTGTAATAAAATATTTAGTCGATGTTAATGGATACTTACCCATACTTATAGATAAAATGTTATATAAAAAAACACATTTAACATGAAATATTTAATGTTATATATAGATTGGTTGTAAAGTAACTATTTTAAATTCCTAATAGTTTTATATTTAATAATATATTATAATGAAACAGTTTTGTTCTGTTTCTTAGAACTTACTTGGGTAGAAATAGAACAGTACCTGTTTATCGGAGAATATGCTCAACAATGCTTTATATCACTTCAGCTAATGCAGTCAGCCTTCCACTATGAAGTGTATTTAATATGAGTTCACCAATGGTAGCTGGACCACTCATCAAATATTGCTGTATTTGATCCTAAGAATATTACAAACTGCCATGTAAAGCCAATATGATCTGTAGAACAATCATATTGGCTTGATGCCAACCCTCTACATCCAGGTTGTGAGGTTTTATAAAAGGTGTGGGCTTTACTTGAACCTGAAGTCATACCCTGCAAAATTTTCTTAAGGAAGTGGATGTAGAAGTTTTATTACATTTTTAATTCTTAGTCGAGTGTTGATATAAATTTGATGCATTCTGATCAATATTCCACTGCAGAGTTCATGCTGAAATGCTTTGTAAACATTCTCAAAACTTACAGTCATGAGAAATGCTGGTGCTGATGTTATGTATTAATAAAATAGGTGATCTCTTATATTGCAAACATCACATATAAACATTTGTCACTAAATATAAAAATTATAGCAAATTAAAATATGGAGGTAATTTACAACCTTTCTGTATACCGATAAAACTTCATACAGATTTTTTGTGTGTAGCTTTCAAAACTACACACAAACAAAAAGATTTACATTATAAGACAAATCAATAAAACACGGTTGATCAAACAACCCATAAACCCATGAGTATAAAATTAAATTACAGTACCTGTAGTTAATATTACATGGACAGACTGAGTGTATATTTTCAAAATACAAGGGACATGCACAAAAAACATTACTTCATATAAATGAAGTAATATATATTACTTAATATATATATATATATATATATATATATATATATATATATATATATATATACTTAAAACAGGTGTCCAGACCTCCCCCGTCCTCCTTTTCTAAAATTGAAGGAAGTGATTTGATGCAAAAAAAATTATGATTTTGACCAGAGGAGGGCTAACTAGATTAGAAGTTAATTTTTTTAAATGGGACACATTTGCACCTCGAATTTGGATTCTAGAGACAATGATACATAAGTCTTGTCAGAAACATTTTTCCATAAAGTGGAATCTAACCTCTAAATAACCTTCGAACTTTACCTTTCTTTTCTTTTCTTTTTCCTGTTTAGCCTCCGGTAACTACCGTTTAGATAATACTTCAGAGGATGAATGAGAATGATATTCAAACTTTACCTAGTCCTGAATTCCTTTCAAAAACTCTTTTAAGCACCAAAAACTTTATATTTACAAAACTTTTTAATGTTTTCTATGCAAACACTATAAATAAATAGGATGTATCATTAAGCTCACCCGGAATTTTGTAACCTATTCTGCATGTGAAAATAATGGAAAAAATTCATACAAACATATGTCCTAAAACGGATTGTTTGCAAGTTACGGCTTGTGCAAAATTTCACTCGGATTTCAGCTACCCAGGTGAAATGAGATCGTATTGAAATTTTTAGGACGTTAATTAAGGGACATAATTAGTGATTTCTTATGGTTTTTAACTTGAAAAAACTGTACTTATTTACAACAGAGAAATACACTGATGTGGTATTCATTTTGTCTGTCTGTAATGGTAATGCTACAGCTGCAGCAGTAGAATATGAAATAAGTTTTCCGAATAAAGCCGATCGTCCAAGTTTCACTTCCATATAAAGCGACACTCCAAACATACACTTTCAAAAATCTTTTCCTGACATTTAAATTAATTTTTGATGTAAACAAATTATATTTCTTACTGAAGGCTAAGGTCGTTTAGCTTGTGCTAATGATATGCATCATTAACTGCTAGTTCCATGTAAAGATTAAAAAGTAACGGAGATAGGGAACATCCTTGTCAGACTCCCTTTCTTATTACGGCTTCTTTCTTATGTTCTTTAATTGTTACTGTTGCTGTTTGGTTCCTGTACATGTTAGCAACTGTTCTTTTATCTCTGTATTTGAACCCTAATTTTTTTTAAATGCTGAACATTTTATTCCAGTCTACGTTATCGAATGCCTTTTCTAGGTCTATAAACGCCAAGTATGTCGGTTTGTTTTTCTTTAATCTTCCTTCTACTATTAATCTGAGGCCTAAAATTGCTTCCCTTGTCCCTATACTTTTCCTGAAACCAAATCGGTCTTCTCCTAACACTTCTTCCACTCTCCTCTCAATTCTTCTGTATAGAATTCTAGTTAAGATTTTTAATGCATGACTAGTTAAACTAATTGTTCTGTATTCTTCACATTTATCTGCCTCTGCTTTCTTTGGTATCATGACTATAACACTTTTTTTGAAGTCTGATGGAAATTCCCCTTTTTCATAAATATTACACACCAGTTTGTATAATCAATCTATCATCGCTTCCTCACCTGCACTGCGAAGTAATTCTACAGGTATTCCGTCTATTCCAGGAGCCTTTCTGCCATTTAAATCCTTTAATGCTCTCTTAAATTCAGATCTCAGTATTGTTTCTCCCATTTCATCCTCGTCAACTTCCTCTTCTTCCTCTATAACACTATTTTCTAATTCATTTCCTCCGTATAACTCTTCAATATATTCCACCCATCTATCAACTTTACCTTTCGTATTACATATTGGTGTACCATCTTTGTTTAACACATTATTAGATGTTAATTTATATACCCCAAAATTTTCCTTAACTTTCCTGTATGCTCCGTCTATTTTACCAATGTTCATTTCTCTTTCCACTTCTGAACACTTTTCTTTAATCCACTCTTCTTTCGACAGTTTGCACTTCCTGTTTACAGCATTTCTTAATTGCCGATAGTTCCTTTTACTTTCTTCATCACTAGCATTCTTATATTTTCTACGTTCATCCATCAGCTGCAATATATCGTCTGAAACCCAAGGTTTTCTACCAGTTCTCTTTATTCCGCCTAAGTTTGCTTCTGCTGATTTAAGAATTTATTTTTTAACATTCTCCCATTCTTCTTCTACATTTTTTACCTTATCTTTTTTACTCAGACCTCTTGCGATGTCCTCCTCAAAAATCATCTTTACCTCCTCTTCCTCAAGCTTCTCTAAATTCCATCGATTCATCTGACACCTTTTCTTCAGGTTTTTAAACCCCAATCTACATTTCATTATCACCAAATTACGGTCGCTATCAATGTCTGCTCCAGGGTAAGTTTTGCAGTCAACAAGTTGATTTCTTAATCTTTGCTTAACCATGATATAATCTATCTGATACCTTGCAGTATCGCCTGGCTTTTTCCAAGTGTATATTCTTCTATTGTGATTTTTGATTGGGTGTTGGCAATTACTAAATTATACTTCGTGCAAAGCTCTATAAGTCGGTCCCCTCTTTCATTCCTTTTGCCCAGCCCTTATTCACCCACTATATTTCCTTCCTTGCCTTTTCCAATCTCCAACTTCTATTAAATTTTCATCTCCTTTTACGTGTTTAATTGCTTCATCAATCTCTTCGTATACACACTCTACCTCATCATCATCATGGGCGCTTGTAGGCATATAGTCGTTAACAATTGTTGTCGGTTTAGGTTTTGATTTTATCCTTATTACAATGAATGATATTATCGCTATGCGTTTTGAAATCCTCTACTCTCTTCCCTATCTTCTCGTTCATTATGAAACCTACTCCTGCCTGACCATTATTTAAAGCTGAGTTAATTATTCTAATATCACCTGACCAAAAGTCGCCTTCCTCTTCCCACCGAACCTCACTAATTCCTACTACATCCACATTTATCCTATCCATTTCCCTTTTTAAATTTTCTAGCCTACCAACCTTTTTTAAACTTCTAACATTTCACGCTCCGACTCGTAGAATGTTATTTTTTAATTTTCTGGTGACCCCTTCCTTAGTAGTCCCCACCCGGAGATCCGAACGGGGGACTAGTTTACCTCCGGAATATTTTACCAATGAAGGCGCCTCCATCATTGCTATATGAAAATGCAGAGAGCCACATTTTCTTGGGAAAAAAAAGTGGCTGTGGTTTTCCATTGCTTTCAGCTGCGCAGTACTCAGAGGAGTGAGTGATGTTGATATGGCCGTTTAAGTCATTCTGACTCACACCTCTTACAACTACTGAAAGAGCTGCTGCCCTCTTTCAGGAATCATTCCTTAGTCTGGCTCTCAACAGATACCTCTCCGATATGGTTGCACCTTCGGTCCAGCTACTCTGTATCCCTGAGCACTCAAGCCCCCTCACCAACGGCAAGGTCTCATGATTCATAGAGGATTTATTTTCAGTCAGTATTTAAAATTGATACATTTTTTTGTTTCTTGTTTGACATGTTTTGTTTAAGTTTCTTTAACATTAGGAGGGGGGAGGATTGGCTAGTTTTTTTTTTATTATTTATATATATTTTTATGATGACATATATAAATTAAATTATAAAGGTAAGGGATTGATTAAATAATTCTAGATTCTTGCCAGTTGTTGAATCTTGTTTCAAAAAGTAGGTATGTTTATTAACAATTGGTTGACAATTTATTACTGGAATACAGTTAAATTAATGTGTTACAAAGAAACTACTTTTATATTTATGTATAAAAAAAAAAGAACTTATATCCTATAGTTACAATATGAGAGTGAAATATTCTGTTTTGCAAATATGCTAAGTCTAACTAGGATTCAAACCCACAAACTTCCAGATGAATAGTTGAGAGAAATCTTACTATTGTTTTAAAAACGTTGATGGTATTTTAGATGTATTTTATAAAAAAATAATTTATTTTGATTTTTTTAATTTAATTGAGAGAATAACATGTTGGTAATGAAATGTGTCTATTAATGTGATTAATGTAGATTAACTGTCATTTGTCGGTTGTTAAGAAGTAAATAATCTTAATTTTAAAAGTTGTAATTTTTCTTTTATATTATGTTAATAAGGTAGTAAAAAATGTATGTCAGAAAACTTTAAATATCACTATTTAATGTCTATTCGTTACATGATGCGTAGAATAAATTATATACATATATATAACATATATATATATATATATATATATATATATATATATAAATATTATTATACTTAAATAAATAATATTTTTTAATCATAAAGATATTTAATTGTATTGATAATATACACAAATTTTGTTTTAAATAAATTATAAAAGAAGTACATGCAGATGAAATAAGAAGAGCAGAAATTATTGCATTTTAGTAGCAGATGCTTTTTTAAAGTTTATCAGAAAAAATTAAAGTAATAAACTATTTTTTAATTGATATTGTTAAATAACATTGTTATTGTTAATTAGTGGTGATATTATATAATATAAAATGAATTGTATATTTTAATGCACGCTTATGTACTGTACTGTTCACAAATTATTTGTGCCCTAAAATTTAGATAGTGTGCAATTCATAATTAATGAAGTTAATTGTTCCTTCAGTGATTATATTATTTAAAATTAATTGTGGTTCATTGAATTAATTATTAATTACCATAATTAATTATTTTAATTTAACAAATTATTTATTATATTTTATTATATAAGTAATGGAGCTAGTCATGAATTTAATGTTTTGTATATATAATTTTAGTGTCAATAAATGATAATGATTTAACTGACTTTTTTTATTGTTGTACAATCCTGATTATCTGATCTACATCTTAGTCTGTATAAAGCATTGAATATATATTACAGAATTATATTCTTCATTTTTTTAAATTAATATCTTATTTATAAATATAATTTCTTTTCAGTAACATAAATAATAAACATGTATTTTTGTGTATTTTGAGAATAATGGTTTTTTCACTTAGTTCAGTAATCATGAAATGGGTTTATCACAAATGGCGTATTTAATTTTTCAACGAATTTATCACTTGCAATGGAATATGGCTTTCTTCACTTGTTTTGTGCATTAGTTCATCCTTCGCTAAAGGAGAACAGTTTATTTTTAATGAATTACCATTAATTTATAATAATAAATAATTACTCATATATTTTAATCTTTGAAAATCCGATAGATTAAACTTATCATAATAATTTCCAATTATAGATTATCCTGCATCTTTGGTTGGTATAGAATTCTATAACTACATTAAAATATTATTCCAGATTGTTTTCTGTTTTGAAATTTTGAATTACATTAAAAAATGTACCTGTAAACTTTGCTGTCCAGTACTGGAATGATTTAATCTTTGAAATACCTTTAATTCTTAAAAGAATACATTCTTATAATTATACAAGTAAGTATATTAATATAATATAAGCGTGTCCCAAAAAAAATCATCTGATTTGAATTATTTATATTTTGAAAACTATTCAATATAAAAACATAACATTAATTTTGTATTAAAGTTTTTCTACATAGAATGTCATGGGTGCTCAACATACTCGGAATACATCCACACTAGTTGAATTCATCCCACACTTTTTTCCCGTTGGAATTGGGAAATTTGCCTAGCCCAAATGCCCAGCAGCCCATACATACTGGGTTCACCGTCTACTGCAGTGGTACCCACTAAAAACCACTCCCTCATGTGATGTGGTGTTGGAATTGCCATTAAAACATTACCTCAATATCATGTGCATCCACACACCTTACATTCATACAAAATACATCTCATTCACATGCTACTGTACACTGTATGCAACTCTTCTAATATATACAAACTTCACTTATTTACATTTTTTTTTCACCCTACTCCCCTGGGCCAGACATACAATTAAGTAAAGCTGAGCCCAGGGTATATATATTTGTTCTTTTTTATTTTGTCCTTTTACTCTAAGGCAGCCAACCTGCCAACTGGCAGTAAATCTGGCACGGCAGTTCGGCCCCCTTGTTCAGATCTTTGATCTTTATTTTGCCTGCCTCTAATCTCCAGGAGGGAGTAACAAGGCCCAACTATGTCACTCCTGGGACTTTTTTTGTCCTTCAGTTTGAAGATGGCTGCCGTCACCTCATCTTGTGTGAAGCGCCGCTTTCTGTCACACTTGATGTATTCAGTAGCACCGTTATCTTTGCAAGAAAATGATCTAATCAGTGGGAGTCTCTCTATCTCCTGCATGAGGATGGGGAGCCGCCTACTAAATTGCTTCATAGCGATTTGATAGGCTCGCCCTCATGGATCTGAATTGAGCTCTCTGCAGAATTTTCTCCATTTATTTTTTTAGACTGCTTGATTTCATAATTTAGTAAGTGTCATGAAGCTACATATCTTTTTGCGCAGCCTCTTCATATGCATCTCCTCCTGCAACCCTTAACTTGGCATCCCTTAATCCTTAATTTTTGGCATCATAAACTCTGAAGATCACTTTGCATATGCACTATTTGCACGGTCCACAAATATACTGAGTAAGAGCATCAAATTTCTACCATCTCTGCTCTGTCTGGCAACATTTTCAACGACAGTTGCAACTTGCCTTCATGTCAGTCTTAAAGGTTTCTGAATGGCTATCACACAAAACAATGGGTTTTCGATTTCTAACAGTGTGGCCAAGTGATTACTTGCCGTTTTGTCCTGCAGGACTGTCCAGTTACACTTGGAACGCTCCCATCATCTGTCCATTATGGTTAAATCCAGAATTGAGATATGTCCCCTCACCACACAGGTAGATGTGTGGTCATTTAAGCAGTAAAGACAATTCACTGTCATGGGGTCTGAAAGAACCTTGCCGTGCAGTTTTTGTAAGGACTACTGGCGACAACAGCCTTACAATAATATTTTTCTGTATTTGTTTCTGTAATATTTTGTCTATATTTTAGTGTAAATATATATTATTCTGATTTGATTATAAGATAAAAAATTACGCTAAGCAAACCATGTTTTTCATGCTACTGAATTAAGGAGAATTTATATATACAGTATTCATGAAGTATAGTAACACTGAAATAAATTTCAACTCTTAAAATGAGATTCAGCAAATGGTTTACCTCAAAAAATCTATTTTTTGGTTAAAAACCTACCGCATCCCAAGGTCCCCTCTTCAAGGCCAACTCAAAAATGTTTAAAGGAAAGGCTAGAGTTGTGATACGTTATTCTAATAGGTAACTCTAACTAAAATGGTGGTCATTTAATGATTTTTCAGTTATGTACAAAAGTAACTCTTAAACAGTAACAGTGAAATAATAAAAAAAAATAAAATTCAGCAAATGCTTCACCTCAAAGCGATCTAGCTTTCAATGCGAGTTATTATTTGTATCTACTGTGGGGGCTACCTTTGAAACTAGCTGAAAAATGTCAGATGGCTGCTATTTTGATTAGGGTTGTTGTAATCTAAAGTTTTCATTAAACATTTTTGAGCTGCTCTACATGGAAGCTTTCTTTTCTGTTTAGCCTCTGGAACCACCACCATCCTCATCAGAGGATGAATGAGGATAATATGTATGAATGTAAATGAAGTGTTAGATCAACCATTCCTAAGATGTGTGTTAAATTGAAAACACTGGTATCCACAATCTAGTATTGTAATCCGTAAAAAAGTAACATGAAAGCTTGGGGTGGTTAATCCATCTCTTAAATCACTGGCATAAATTAGTGACTTTTTATATGATTTTTATTCTCAAATATTTTCTCTTTAATGCAGTGATCCTCCTAATTCTTACCTAATCACCAGCTGTACCTATTGACAACATGAACCCTATAAGTTGAACCTAAGTAACGTAAGTCAGTGAGTTATAATTTTGATCTTTGCTATGTTTCCTTGAGCTGTATTTTAATATTTAATTAATTTGGTTAACTTTAAAAACTGTAAGATTTTTCATCTTTACAGTTTTACAACACATTAAATGAGGCAAAATTTTTATGAAAATAAACTTTCAATATGCAGAATAAGACAGAGACAGAGAGAGAGAGACAGAGACAGCGACAGACAGACACACACAGAGAGTGAGAGAGAGAGACACAGAGAAAGAGACAAACAGAGAGATAGAGACACAGATACAGACAGAGAGAGAGAGAGAGAGAGAGAGAGAAAGAGAGACAGCGAGAGAGTGACAGAGGGAGAGATAGAGAAAGAGAGAGAGCGAGAGGGAAAGAGACAGACAAAGACAGCGACAGACACACAGAGAGGTAGACAGGGAGAGAGACAGACAGAGAGAGAGATAGAAAGTGACAGACAGAGAGAAAGAGAGAGAGAGAGAGAGATAAAAAGTGTCAGTCAAAGAGACAGAGAGAGAAAAAGAGACAAAGAGGGATAGAGACAGAGAGAAAGACAGAGAGAGACACACACAGAAAGAGAGAGAGAGAGAGAGAGAAAAACACAGAGAGAGATAGGTAGAAAGACAGAGAGAGAGAGAGATATAGAGAGAGAGAGACAAAGAGACAGTGATACAGAGAGAGAGACAGAAAGAGGGAGAACGAGAGAGAGACAGAGAGAGAAACAAATAGAGAGAAAGAGACAGACAGAGAGAGAGAGAGAGAGATAGTGACATACAGAGAGAGAGACAAATAGAAAGTAACAGACAGAGCCAGAGAGAGTGAGAGAGAGACAGAGTAAGAGTGTAAGACAGACAGACAGAGAATGTGAGAGGCACATATAGAGAGAGAGAGAGAGAGAGAGAGAGAGCGACAGAGACAGAGTAACAGTGTGAGACAGACAGAGAGAAAGTGAGAGGCACATAGAGAGAGAGAAAGGCAGAGAGAGAGTGAGTGTGAGAGACAGTGGCGGAGACAAAGAGAGGCGAAAAAACAGAGACAGAGAGAGAGAGAAAAACACAGAGAGAGAAAGAGAAAGACAGAGAGAGAGAGAGATAGACAGTGACAAACAGAGAGAGAGAGAGAGACAAAGAGGGATACAGACAGACAGAGACAGCGACGGTGACACCGACACAGAGACAGGGAGAGAGAGAAAAACACAGATAAAGACAGAGAGAAAGAGAGATACAAAGAGAGAGAGAGAGTGAGTCACATAGAGAGAGAGAGAGAGAAAGAGAGAGTGAGACAGAGATAGAGAGAGAGAGGCAGAGACAGAGAGAGCGTGGGAGACAGATAGAACGAGAGTGACAAAGAGGGATAGAGACAGAGAGAGAGAGAGAGATTGACAGAGAAAGAACAAGAGGGACAAAAACACAGAGTGAGAAAGAGAAAGAGAGCGAGTAAGAGAGAGAGAGAGAGACAGATAAAAACAGAGAGAGAGAGGAAGATAGAGAAAGGCAGAGAGTGAGAAAGACAGAAAGAGAGACAAAGAGAGATAGAGCGAGACAGAGAGAGCGTGAGAGGCAGACAGACAGAGAGAGAGAGAGAGAGAGAAGATAGACAGATAGAAAGTGAAAGAGAGAGAGACAGAGAGAAGGAAAGAGAAAGACAGAGACAGCGTCACAGACAGAGACAAAGAGAGAGAGAGAGAGAGAGAGAGAGAGACACACACACACACAGTGACAGAGAGTTAGAGAGACAGATACAGATAAAGACAGAGAGAGAGATAGAGAGAGACACAGTGACAGAAAGTTAGAGAGACAGAGACAGATAAAGACAGAGATATAGGCAGAGAGAGAGAGTCAGAGTAAGAGAGTGAGTCAAAGAGAGGAAGAGAGAAAGAGAGAGTCAGCTAGAAAGAAAGACAGAGAGACAGCGATAGAGAGAGAGAAGGAAAGAGAAAGACAGCGACAGAGTCACAGACGGAGAGAGAGACAGAGATACAGAGTGAGCGAGAGAGATTGACAGAGCGAGTCTGTGAAAAACATAGAGACAAAGAGAAGAGAGAGAGAGAGAAAACGAGAGACAGTGATAGGGAGAGAGAGAGACAAAGAGTGAGATAGAAAGAGACACACACTTAGAGAGGAGAGAGAGAGAGAGTGAGAGACAGAGATAGGGAGAGAGAGAGACAAAGAGTGAGATAGAGAGAGAGACACACACAAAGAGAAGAGAGAGAGAACGAGAGAGAGTGAGAAACAGAGATAGGGAGAGAGAGAGCGACACAGAGAGAGAGAGAGACAACAAAAGTGACAGAGGGAGTCAGTGATAGTGAAACAGAGAAAGAGCGACAGAGGGAAAGAGAGAGAGACAGGCAGACAGAGTAAGAGTGTGAGAGAGAAAGAGATACACAGACAGACAGAGAGAGAGTGAGAGACAGAGAGAAAGAGACAGACAGAGAGAGAATGTGAGAGGCACATATAGAGAGAGAGTGGCATAGAGAGAGAGAGAGAGAGAAAAACACAGATAAAGACAAAGAGTGAGAGAGAGAGAGTGACAAAGAGAGAGAGTGAGAGCCACATAGAGAGAGAGAAACACACACACAAAGAGATAGAGAGAAAGAGAGAGTGAGACAGAGATAGAGAGAGACAGACAGAGAGAGAGAGAAAGAGAGAGTGAGGCAGAGACAGAGAGAGCGTGAGAGACACGGAGAGACAGATAGAAAGTGACAGAGAGAGAGAGTGACAAAGTGGGATAGAGACAGAGTGAGAGAGAGAGACAGAGACAGAGACAGAGAGAGAAATAGAGAGAGGCGAAAAGGCAGAGAGAGAGAGAGAGAGAGAGATTGAAAGAGAGAGAACGAGAGAGAGAAAAACTCAGAGAGAGAAAGAGAAAGAGAGAGAGAGACAGCGACAGAGAGAAAGGCAGAGAGTGAGAGGGACAAAGAGAGATAGAGAGACAATGAGAGAGAGACAGAGAGAGCGTGAGAGGCAGACAGAGAGAGAGAGAGAGAGAGAGAGAAGATAGACAGATAGAAAATGAAAGAGAGAGAGAGAGATAGCGACAGAGAGAGAGATAGAGCGAGAGAGAGAGAATGAGAGAGTGTGATAGGGAGAGAGAGAGCGACAGAGAGAGAGAGAGAGAGAACGAGAGAGAGTGAAAGACAGAGATAGGGAGAGAAAGAGCGACAGAGGGAGAGAGAGACAGACAGATTAAGAGTGTGAGAGAGAAAGAGACAGACACAGAGAGAGAGTGAAAGACAGAGAGAAAGAGACAGACAGAGAGTGAGACACACACACAAAGAGCAAGAGAGAGAGAAAGTGGGATACAGAGATAGAGAGAGACTGACAGAGTGAGACAAGTACAGAGACAGCGACAGAGATAGAAAGAGAGAAAGTGACAGACAGAGAGAGAGTGAGAGAGAGACACACACACAAAGAGAGAGAGAGAGTGCGACAGAGATAGAGAGAGACAGACAGATAAAAACAGAGAGAGAAAGACAGGGAGAGCGACAAAGAGTGAGATAGAGAGTGACACACACAAAGAGAAGAGAGAGAGAGAGTGAGAACGAGAGAGAGTGAGAGACAGAGATAGGGAGAGAGAGAGCGACAGAGAGAGAGAGAACGAGAGAGAGTGACAGAGAGAGAGAGAGAGAGAAAGAGTCATCAACAGTGACAGAGAGAGACATTGATAGTGAGACAGAGAAAGAGCGACAGAGGGAGAAAGAGAGACAGACAGATAGAGTGTGAAAGAGAAAGAGACAGACAGAGAGAGAGTGAGAGAGACAGAGAGAATGTGAGAGGCACATATAGAGAGAGAGTGGCAGAGAGAGAGAGAGAGAGAGAGTGTGAGAGACAGAGGCAGAGACAAAGACAGGCGAAAAGACAGTGATAGACAGAGAGAGAGAGAGCGACAAAGAGGGACAGAGACAGAGTGAGAGACAGACAGAGACAGCGACAGTGACACCAAAACAGAGACATGGAGAGAGAGTGAGAGAACGAGAGAGAGAAAAACACAGATAAAGACAAAGAGTGAGAGAGAGAGATACACACACACACACACACAAAGAGATAGAGAGACAGAGACAGCGACACCGATACAGAGAGAGACAGCGACAGAGAGAGAGAAAAACACAGAGAAAGAGAGAGAGAGAGAGGCAAAGAGAGAGAGTGATACAGTGAGAGAGACAGAGTGATAGAGAGAACGAGAGAGAAAACCAGAGAGATAGAGACAGTGAGAAAGAGAGAGACAGAGGGAGCGTGAGAGACATAGAGATAGAGACAATGAGTGAGAAAGAGAGAGTGATAGTGAGAGAGAAAGAAGAGAGCGGCAGAGAGAGATAGAGACAAAGAGGGATAGAAACAGAGTGTGAGAGAGAGAAAGAGACAACAACAGTGACAGAGAGAGAGAAAGAGACAAAGAGAGATAGAGGGATGGAGAGAAAGACAGAGAGCGAGAGAGACAAGAGGAGAGAGTGATACAGTGAGAGAGACAGAAAGAGAGAGAACGAGAGAGAGAGATATAGTGACATACAGAGAGAGAGAGAGACAGACATAAAGTAACAGACAGAGCCACAGAGAGAACAAGAGAGAGAGACAGATAAAAACAGAGAGAGAGGCAGATAGAGAAAGGCAGAGAGTGAGAAAGACAGAGAGAGAGACAATGAGAGAGAGAGAGAGAGACAGAGCGAGCGAGAGAGGCAGACAGAGAGACAGAGAGAGCGTGAGAGGCAGACAGAGAAAGAGAGAGTGAGAAGACAGATAGAAAGTGAAAGAGAGACAGAGAGAGAGAGAGAGAGAGAGGGACAGAGAGAAGGAAAGAGAAAGACAGATACAGCGTCACAGACAGAGACAAAGAGAGAGAGAGAAAGAGATAGAGAGAGACACAGTGACAGAGAGTTAGAGAGACAGAGACAGAGATATAGGCTAAGAGAGAGAGAGAGAGAGAGAGGGAGAGAGTCAGAGTAAGAGAGTGAGTCAGAGAGAGGAAGAGAGAGATAGAGAGTGGCACAGTGACAGAGACAGATAAAGACAGAGATATAGGCAGAAAGAGAGAGAGAGTGAGAGTCAGAGTAAGAGAGTAAGTCAAAGAGAGGAAGAGAGAGAGAGCATGTGAAAGAGAGACAGAGCGAGAGAGAGAGAGTCAGCGAGAAAGAAAGACAGAGAGAGAGAGAAAGACAGAGATACAGCGATAGAGAAAGAGAGAGAAGGAAAGAGAAAGACAGAGACAGCGACAGAGTCACAGACGGAGAGAGAGAGACAGAGATACAGAGTGAGCCAGAGAGATTGACAGAGCGAGTCTGAGAAAAACATAGAGACAAAGAGAAGAGAGAGAGAACGAGAGAGAGTGAGAGACAGAGATAGAGAGAGTGATAGAAAGAGAGAGACAAAGAGTGAGATATAGAGTGACACACACAAAGAGAAGAGAGAGAGAGAGAACAGGAGAGAGTGAGAGACAGTGATAGGGAGAGTGAGAGGGACAGAGAGAGAGAGAGAACGAGAGAGAGAGAACGAGAGAGAGAGAACGAGAGAGAGTGACAGAGAGAGAGAGAGAGACATCAACAGTGACAGAGAGAGACAGTGATAGTGAGACAGAGAAAGAGCGACAGAAGGAGAGAGAGAGACAGACAGACAGAGTAAGAGTGTGAGAGAAAAAGAGACAGACAGAGAGAGAGTGAGAGACAGTGAGAAGGAGACAGACAGAGAGAGAGAAAAACTCGGAGAGAGAAAGAGAAAGAGAGAGACAGACAGAAAGACAGAGATAGAGAGCGAGTAAGAGAGAGAGAGAGAGAGAGAGAGAGACAGCGACAGAGACACAGATAAAAACAGAGAGAAAGGCAGAGAGTGAGAAAGATAGAGAGAGAGGGAGCGAGAGAAAGAGAGATAGAGAGACAATGAGAGAGAGACAAAGAGAGCGTGAGAGGCAGACAGAGAGAGAGGGAGAGAAGATAGACAGATAGAAAATGAAAGAGAGAGAGAGTGATAGAGACAGAGAGAGAGAGAGAGAGAGAGAATGAGAGAGTGAGAGACAGAGATAGGGAGAGAGAGAGCAACAGAGAGAGAGAGAGAGAGAACGAGAAAGAGTGGGAGACAGAGATAGGGAGAGAGAGAGAGAGAGAAAGAGACAACAACAGTGACAGAGAGAGACAGTGATAGTGAGACAGAGAAAGAGCGACAGAGGGAGAGAGAGGCAGACAGATTAAGAGTGTGAGAGAGAAAGAGACACACAGAGAGAGAGTGAAAGACAGAGAGTGAGACACACACGAAAAGTGCGAGAGAGATAGAAAGTGGGATACAGAGATAGAGAGAAGACAGAGTGAGACAGGTACAGAGACAGCGACAGAGACAGAATGAGAAAAAGTGACAGACAGAGAGAAAGTGAGAGAGAGAGACACAGAGAGAGAGAGAGAGTGAGACAGAGATAGAGAGAGACAGACAGAGAGAGAGAAATAGAGAGAGGCGAAAAGACAGAGAGAGAACGAGAGAAAGAAAGACACAGAGAGAGAGAAACGCGGAGAGGGAGAAAGAGAGAGACAGACAGAAAGACAGAGACAGAGAGCGAATAAGAGAGAGAGATTGAGAGAGAGAGACAGCGACAGAGACAGAGAGACAGATAAAAACAGAGAGAGAAAGACTGGGAGAGAGACAGAGAGAGAGAGAGAGACCGAGAGAGCTTGAGAGACAGAGAGAGAGAAGATAGACAACGGGTGAGAAAGAGAGAGAGATAGAGAGAGAAAAGAGAGAGTGAGAGAGAGAGGCACAGAGAGAGAGAGAGAGTGCGAGAGAGACTCACAAAGTGAGAGCGAATGGGAGAGAGTCCGACCGAGGCAGAGACAGCCACACAGAGAGAGAGATAGACAAGAGTTACGGATTGATATAGAGAGAGGGAGAGACAGTGAACGAGCGAGAGAGAGATAGGTAGAGTGGGGGAGAGAGAGAGACAGAGACAGAGAGAGAGAAACAGAGAGAGGCGAAAATACAGCGATAAAGAGAGAGGGATAAAGAGAGTGCGAGTTACAAAGAGAGAAAGAGACAGATAGAGAGTGAGAAAGAGAGAGAGACAGAGAGTGAGAAAGAGAGAGAGGCAGATAGAGAGAAAGAGTCAGAGGCAGAGAGAGAGAATGCGACAAAGATAGAGAGAGAGAGAAAGAGAGACAAAGAGAGAGAGAGAGACAGATAGAAAGTGACAGACAGAGAGAAAGAGAAAGAGACAGAGAGAGAGAGAGATAGAAAGCGACAGAGAGAGCGTGAGACAGAGACAGCGACACCGACACAGAGAGAGACAGCGACAGAGAGAGAGAAAAACATAGTGAAAGAGAGAGGCAAAGAGAGAGAGTGATACAGTGAGAGAGAGAACGAGAGGGTGAAACAGAGATAGAAAGAGAGACAGTGAGAAAGAGAGAGACAGAGAGAGAGAGAGACAATGAGTGAGAAAGAGAGAGTGATAGTGAGAGAGAAAGAGAGAGAGCGGCAGAGAGAGATAGAGACAAAGAGGGATAGAAACAGAGTGAGAGAGAGTGATAGAGAAAGAGACAACAGTGACAGAGAGAGACAGTGATAGAGAGAGAGATACTGACGGAGAAAGAGCGACAGAGGGAGAGAGAAAGAGAAAGAGAGAGAGAAACAGACAAAAAGAGACAGACACACACAAAGAGAGACAGAGACAGCGACATAGAGACAGAGGGAGGCAAAGAGACAGAGAGATAGTGAGAGAGACAGAAAGAGAGAGTGACAGAGAGAGAGACAGTGTGAGAGAGAGAGGGGAGTGGTAGAGAGTGCAAGACAGAGAGAGAAACAAAGAGAGGCGAAAAGACAGAGAGAGAGAGAGAGAACGAGATAGAGAAAAACACAGAGAGAGAAATAGAAAGAGAGAGAGTGAGAAACAGAGAGAAAGAGAGGGACAGAGAGACAGATAAAAACAGAGAGAGAGAGAAGAGAGACAGATAGAAAGTGAAAGAGAGAGATAGAGAAAGAGAGAGAGAGAGAGAGAGACAGAGCGACAGGGAGAAAGACAGAGAGAGAGAGAGACCTACACAGAGAGAGAGATAGAGAAAGAGAGAGAGAGCGAGAGAGACAGAGCGACAGGGAGAAAGACAGAGAGAGAGAGAGAGAGAGACAGAGTGAAAGAGAGAGGGGTGAGCATGAGACAACGAGAGAGAGAGAGAGAGACAGTGAGACAGCGAGAGAGGGGGAGAGCATGAGACAACGAGAGAGAGAGAGACAGTGAGAGAGAGTGACAAAGAGAGATAGAGACAGTGAGAGAGAAGGACAGAGAGACAGTGAAAAAGAGAGAGAAGGAGAGTGAGAAAGAGAGGGATAGTGAGAGAAACAGAGAGAGAGGGCGTGAGACAGAGACAGCGGGAGAGAGAGAGAAGGAAAGAGAAAGACAGAGACAGCGACAGAGTCACAGAAGGAGAGAAAGACAGAGACAGCGACAGAGTCACAGAAGGAGAGAAAGACAGAGAGAGAGAGAGAGAGAGACACGCACACACACACACACAGAGAGACAGAGACTGAGAGAGACACAAAGACACAGACAGACAGACAGCCAGTCAGACAGAGACAGATATTCAGACACAGACAGAGATAGAGTGAGGAGGGAATACATCCAAAATTGCCTCGTTTGCGAGTTATGGCTAATGGAAGATGTGGCTCAGATTTCAGCTACCTCTGTGAAATGTGGTCGAACTGAATTTTATAGGATGTTAATTAAGCGGCAGAATTAGTGATTTGTTATGGTTGTTGAGCTTTCTTTTTTCCTGTTTTGCCTCCGGTAATTACCTTTCAGATAATACTTCATAGGATGAATGAGGATGATACGTATGAGTGTATATGAAGTCACAAGTCTTGTGCAGTCTCAGTTCGACCATTCCTGAGATGTGTGGTTAATTGAAACCCAAACACCAAAGAACACCGGTATCCACGATCTAGTATTCAAATCCGTGTAAAAATAATTGGCTTTACTAGGACTTGAACGCTGTAACTCTCGACTTACAAATCAGCTGATTTGTGAAGACGCATTCACCACTAGACCAATCCGGTGGGTTATGGTTGTTGCCCTAAAAAAATAGAATAAAACAGGTCTCAGAACCGTAACTTCAGTAGGTTTTGAGAAATCTGCGGTGAAAACCAATAAATTGGAGGAAAAAACTCTATTTTTTACGTTTGATGTACAATAATTTTGTTAAGTGGGTTATGAACACATAAAAATTTTAAGCAGAACTTGTTGACAACTTAATTAATTATGAACAAATTAGTTTAACATAAGTTGAATAAAATAAACAGAATTTAGAAAAATTAGAATCTTTAACACTAGACCAAAGTGTATATGTAGAGGTTTATAATAGATGTTCAAAAACGAGCCCGGCATTTTCAACACATTCTTGGCACACCTCTGTACTGCTTTTGTTGCGCTTTTTAGTTCTAAGGGCTGTCCTTTAATGGTCAGCCGCATCCATAATGCGGACAATTAATTCCTCAAGAGAATGCATTTTTGTTTTGTATACAATATTTTTCATCCATCCCCAGATGCGTTTCCAGATTATCGCGTTTCACGGAACTATAATCTGAATATGAACGAAATCAGACCATAAATATGTTTTTTTTTTTTTTAATATCACGGCCACACCAACACCTAGGAGGTCCATGTTTTGCAAAAATATCTCATTCACGTAACTAATATATTCTGTACCAAATCTGAACATAAATAATATTTTTTTGAAATATCTCGACTCCACCGTCTTTAGCAGGTTCATGTCTTGCAAGAATATCTCCTTTATTAACGTAACTAAAATTTATTCTGAATATCAGCCAAATCGTAGTATAAATAATTTTTTTGGGAAATATCACAATCTCACAACTACCTAGGAGATCCATGTTTTCCAATAACATTTCGTTTCACTTCACTAATATATATTCTTAATATGTAACAAATCGGACCATAAACACATTTTTTTTTTAAATATGACGGCCCCACAATCATGTTTGATGCCAAAACTTAAAGGTGTTAGATCAGGCGATCTTTGCGGCAAGGAATGTTGACTTGCTCGACCGATCCATTTCTCAGAATTATTTTAGTGTGTGGAATCGGCACAAGAGAAGCGGAGAGGCTTACCACTGTGCTGGAAGTATACTTTGTGTCTCAATGCTAGAGGAACATCTTCAAGCAAATGTGGCAATTCTTCTTGAAGAAAGTACAAGTAGACCTTAGGATTTATGCGGCTAGATAATATGAACGGTCCAAACTGCTGATTGTAGGAGAAAATACATTGATACTAAATAAGTGTTGAAAATTTCCTTCCACCGTTACATGAGGATTTACTTCTTGTCATGTAATGATTTAAACACTGACATAGTATTGCGCATTGTTGATCGGCTGTTGTTATTTTATTGCCAGCTTTGAAATAATAATTTTTCAAATAATTTATTGTATTTCTGTCATTAATAAAAAAATTATTATCTAATGAATTTTTATTTATTTTATTAAATAATAAACGAAGAATTGTATAATTTCCAGTTTTTTTTTAATAGTAAATTTTGATTTTACAAATTTTTCCAAATTAAAAGTAACACGTACACGTTTTATGTGTTTATAACTCATTACAAAGTTATTATATGTCAAACATAAAAAACAGGATCTTTTAACCCCAATTTATTGGTTTTCACCAATTTGACTAAACTTTTTTGTATTTAATATGTTTCAAATCTAATTTTGTTTAAAGTTAAAACAAAATATTTAAATTATAAGTGTACCTAACTACACGATCAGTTTTGTACAAGATTATAATGTAAAACAAAGCAATTTCTCATAAAAAAAATTTCACCAAAATCTACTCTTGCATCACACTGAGTAAAGAAACTGATCATGTAGAGAAAAGAACGTTACACTGAGACTGTGTACAGATGTTAAGCAGAGATCACTTTCATAATGATACAAGAAAAAATATTTAAATACCTCTTAAATGTAATTTACTTAATTTCATCAGAAAACACACATTTTTATTTTAAGTATAATACAGATTTACTCCTTAGATGTTGCTATCATAAATTTGTTGATCTATTCTTCAATCTCTACCAACAAAACATTGACACACTTGCTCTTGTATATTTGAACACAAATACCTTTTTAGCAGTTATTAAAGTATTCTGATTATTTTTTTTTATTTTAAGGTCTCGCTTAAAATTTAGCCGATGAAATTTACATACCTTTCTTTTTCTTTTTTATGATAATTTCTCATGCATTCATCGGTTAATACATTTTTAGTTAATTTATTATGTTCATAAAATTTTTTTATCGTAGCTAAAAACAGTAATAAATTTATAATTTGCAATGTTGTCGAAACAGTAGTATATACTGAAATGAATATAAGTCTTGCTGAAATTGAAAACAAACACCCACATGAGATTTTCATTATTAATCGATCAAATAAAAAAATTAATCTCTTATTCTGATCGGTGTACAGTAATAGATTATTTTGATTAACGTCAAGAACGATTAGGTTTATTACTCTGCTGATAAAAAAAAATTCCCAAGCATTAGACCCGATGAATCGAGATAAAACCTTGATCTAAATAGAATGAGACAATCCAGCCAGAATTAATTGTAAGATAAAAAAATAGAAGTCATTAGACTCCATATTAATTATTTAATGTATAAACTCGAGAAATGATAAGAAAAAATGTGAAAATATTAAATATAAGAAACGATTATAAAATAATTTACAATTCAGGTGTTAATGAATACTACTTGAGTAGAAGACTTTGTGTTTCCTGTTTAGCCTCTGGGAGTTACCATTCAGGTATTACTTCAGAGGATGATATGTATGAGTGTAAATGAAGTGTAGTCCTGTACAGTCTCAGTTTGACCGCTCCTGAGTTGTGTGGTTAATTGAAACCCAACCGCCAAAGAATACCAGTATCCACAATCCAGTATTCAAATCTATATAAAAATAACCGCTTTTACTAGGACTTGAATGCTGGAACTCTCAACTTCCAAATCAGCTGATTTGGGAAGACATGTTCACCACTAGACCGACCCGGTGGGTTACTTGAGTAGAAGATTAGAAAAAATAATTCTAACCTTGAACAAATGCAAGAAATGAACATTTAAAAATTGTTTTAAATGCTTACAAAAAATTTAAATTCTTTAAGACTGTTTAAAAATTCATTAACTGTGTAATATTGTTTCTGTAAAATAAAAACCTTTCGTTATGTTTTATAAATAAATTGGTGGGAAGATAGTTTAAATAGTTCAGCAATTCATTAAAAATGGCAACAGAGACGTAAGACTCTTTCTTATAAGCTGAGGTATTGTGAAAATTTACCTGTAAAATGTTCTTTTGTCTGGTTTGGAAATTGTTATTTTTTATTAATAAGCGATTTTTTTTTCTGTTAGTGACTGATTTCATAATTATAAACACAAGTATTAGTTAAAATTTTTAATTTTCTAAGTACACAATCCATATTTATAGCCATTTTTTATTTTGAATACTCAAGTTTTTGAGGGAGCCCTAAGAAATGACATTACACTTCAGAGAGGAATATACATAAATATTTATATATGTTTAATAATGATGATAAACTCAGTATTCTACTAAGGTACTTCAAGTATAACAATACAGTTTCATTTTTTTAACTAACAAAATCAATTTGTTCATTCCAAGCAAATTATTCATCTAATAAAATAGCCAGAAAGGAGATGCTGTTACTGTATGAGACTCAAAAATCCTGTTATTAGGTGATGGAAAATTATGCAATCAGCAATGTTAATCAAAAATACTGTCATGATGTTCTTAACAGCTGTACTCTTGTTCTTCCAATCCACGCTCTATTTTTTTTTATTCCACTTAATAATGGTGAATCCACATCTCATCATAGGTTAGAATACTGTCAAAAAGCATCACCTCCTGGGTGAAACCATTGTTTCAGTTCTGGGCATATGCAAATTGTTGTCTCCTTATGGTGGTCTATCGACTCTTTTGGAAACCATCTTCTGTTTGTTTTACGGTATGTGCTTTTAGGCAGTCCTTATATTCACAATTATATACCAGTATATAACTGTGAATATATACATAAATTTTTAAATGTTAACTTACCCTTAATTTATATTTATGAATGTGTAGTCTTGTTAAAAAGAATAGTAACTTATCGTTTACCTTATTGTTTCTATCAAAAAACGACCGCAAAACCTTTTTCCTCTTTACGTATTTAACTCAATACTTGGGCTCACAAGAAAGGGCCTTATTATGCTTCTTATTCCATATCTAATAAATTATCTATCTATTAAAAAAATCTTCTGACTAATTTATTTAAAATACAAGTAAAAAATCTTATCTTACAGAAACAATATTACTCTGTTGAATTTTTAAATAATACTAATTTAAAAATTGAAAAAACCCTGAATCTTCTGTAACTGTTAAACTTGCACATAAACATGTGCTACAATAATCTTCATTAATGCCTTTTGATTTTTGAATTATTTGGCTGTTATCTTTTGTATTTAATATCTTCATACATTTTACAAAACATAATTTCATGGATTTTATATTGTACGTAAATAAATAATATTAAAATCCATATTATTTATTTACATACAATATAAAATCGCTTCTAATTTTTATTTTCTAATCGTGCATTTTGTGATGCTACTCTGATTACATGTAATTATACAATAAATTATTTATAATAATTATAATTAAAATAATCATTAGCAGAGGATGTGGGGTGATGAGACGTATAAGGATGTGGATTTATTAAGAATTCTCGTTTTCTTAATAAATTTACTACCTGTTGCAAGCAACATATTTGAAAAATTAATATATGTATATCGTATCAAACATGTTAATCACAGAATATAATTAAAGTTAGAAGAGTAAGCCAGTCAAAAAGTAAAATAAATCTTTATTATCCTCAAATAACACAGTTACAATTAAACAAGATAGAAAACTCAGCCGATTATTTCAAGTACATAACCTAATCTTTATTTGTAACGTAAACCTAATCTTTATTTATAATTATAACATTTAAAACATAAATTATTTTAAATCTACATTTGATTCGATAAAAAATAAAAAGACATTTCAATCCTATTTTCTCCTGTATGCATCACATTCAGTTTAATATTCTATTAAACTGTAATATTTTGTCTCTATATTTTAGTATAAATATATATTATTCTGATTTGATTATAAGATAAAAAATTACGCTAAGCAAACCGTGTTTTTCATGGTACTGAATTTAGGAGAATTTATACACAGTATTCATGAAGTATAGTAACACTGAAATAAATTTCAACTCTTAAAATGAGATTCAGCAAATGGTTTTGCCTAAAAAAAATAAATTTTTTGGTTAAAAAACCTACCGCATCTCAAGGTCCCCTCCTCTTCAGGGCCAATTCAAAAATGTTTAAAGTAAAAAGTTAAGGTTAGAGTTGAGATACGTTATTCTAATAGGTGACTCTTAACTAAAATGGTGGTCATTTAATTTTTTTTCAGTTATGTACAAAAGTAACTCTTAAACAGCAGTTATTATTATTTTTTTAATACTGGTAGCATGTCATTTTAATAATTAAATACTAATGTTTTAACACGATTTGAAATGTGCTGTTGTATGAGAAAATAAATGAAATTCAAAATTAAAGAGAAACAGATGTGTTCATGGGAAATTAGAGTTGTTTTAGAGGATACATATTAACAATATCTGTAATCAAACAAACAAGAAGGTAATGAAGTTTATTAAATACGATAAAAGAATTTCAAGGTTTTTTGTTTGTATGTTCATTAATAAATTTAAATTATACTATATAATATCATTTTGTAACTTATCCTTTATGATTTTTTTTCTCTGAGCCCCCTTCAAAAAAAAAATTCAAATTCCGACGCCTATCCCTCACTTTTTCTGTTTAGTCTCTGGAACCACCTTAAGGAATACCTTAAGTAATAAACTCTGAAGTAATAACTTCAGAGGATGAATGAGGATGATATGTATGAATGTAAATGATGTATATTCTTGTACAGTCTCAGGTCGACCGTTCCTGAGATGTGTGGTTAATTGAAACTGAACCGCCATAGAATACCAGCACCATCTAGTATTCAAATCAAAATAAAAGTAACTGCCTTCACTAAGGACCAATCTAAACCAGATTTAATCGGGAAGATTTCCTGATATATTTTTGCTTTCAATTTTCATCATTCAAAAAATATTTTTCACACAAGATGTACAGTTTTGAACACCTAATAGTCTCATTCCAAGACGTGGCCTGCCAAGGGAACCCACCCTAGTTTCGGAGGGCATGCCATAGGCACACCGGGAGAAGCTACTAATATAAATTAAAATAATTAAATTAATAAATAGCACACATAATAAATAAAGAACCCGACTTAATAGAGAAGGAGATGAAATCTGGCAGAAAATAGTGATACATTTTCTGTCATAAGTTGGTTATTTGTCAATAGATTTTCAAAACTAAGGTGTCATTTTGTTCTAAAAAAAATGCTTAGCATTTTCTTAAGAACACATAATTTGATAAAAATTTACACGGTCACCGTTAACATTAATATAGTGAAATACTAAAATAATATAAATAAATAATTAATAAAATGAAATATTTTATTTATTAGACAATGTTGTTAAAAATGTGTGTGTATCATCCTCATTCATCCTCTGAAGTTATTGTTCACTTCTCAATCCGATTTTCATATATAAATTTATTAATAAATACAAAATGCCGGAGAGAAGGAAAATCGAAGGGAAATGTAACATTTTTCCTTAAGAAACTTTCTGTTCAATTTTACACCTAGAATCTGTAATGTATAAGCCTACCGTTTTAGATACACACCTGTTTACAATTGGCAATTCTTCAGAATGTCTTAACATCACTCCCAAGTGCAAAATAAAATTCATTTCACAACAGAAATTCTATGAATACCTTTAAACAGTATCAGAAATAAGTTAAATTAATTAATATTTTTAATAATTTTTTTATTTTAATTTCTGCTGACACAGGGGGAACCCGATGGGTTAAGTCCTACAGGATAATTTACAGAGAGGTAGTCAGTCAACTCCCATGGATCTTGGGTCAATTGATGTGCTGCTTAATGGCAGTTTCGGTTGCTCCAGGGGTGCTTAAATAAAATTAAGGGAGAAAAAAGGGAATGTTGGTATTGTGAAGCCGTTGTTTTTCACATATATTTATGTTTTATTTACTTTTAAAATTTTAATATCGGGGTCCTTTGCATCCTGTAAGTATGTTCAGTGTTTGTGTCTAAATTTTCTGTCTTGTTTAGTTTGGTGTTTTTAAATAAAATGTAAGGGCCCTTTCCACCCTTACATATGACAAACCTGATTGTGATTTAATCCCTATTTTAAAGAGTGTGATGAGGGCTAATGACTGTAGCAGTTGATGCTCATATAACCAAAAAAATAATAATAATATCCTCGAGAAAAGATTTTATTAATATTATTTTTAAATTTAATAATAAACATAAAATGGGTATAATTCGTATTAAAATAATCAGAAGTACAAAATTTTTTATATTTTAATTTATTATTCAGGAAAAATCACAATATTTAATTAAACAAAAGCTATGAAAATTTTAACATCTTTTTTTTAAATAATAGATTTTTTTTGTACAGATATTATATGTTAATCACTTTAAAACTGATATTATTGTGAATTAAAATTGCATAAAATTATAGAATAAATAGTAACTTATACCTGTGATTTCAATTCAATTTGTATAAGTATTTTATTATAAATAAAAATAAATAAGCTACATTAATTATTATTTATAATTTATACCTCCAAGACGGATGTCAACAACTATAGAAGTATTTCATTGTTGCCAGTGACTTATAAAATACTGTGAAAATGTTATTGAATAGATTAGAACCCCAAATAGATCACATATAGAAGGGTGTGAAGAAGGATTTAAAAAAGGACGATCATATTCAGAATAAATACAAAGTCTGATCGATTCTAAAATATTACGTATCCAGAAACAAACCTTTCTTATATCTTTTACAAAATTTCAGAAAGCGTATGATTTTGTGGACAGAGACTTTTTTCAAATTTTGAGAGAATATGAGTTGACCAGAAAAATTTGAACCTCATTAAACTCACTCTTACAAACACATTCTCTAAATTTAAAATTACAGCAAATATAGGCAAACCTTTCCTAGTCAAAAAAGGGCTGAGACGAGGTGATGAACTATCACCGAACCTATTTAAACTGGTTTTGAACAAAATAAAGAAAATCTTTTGTGAGATGGATGATTTGAGTGCAAAGATCAGATACAAAAACCGAAACATCAAAATAGGATGCCTATTTTTTGTTGAAAACCTATATAAATAATTATAATATTATAGTAATATTTTACATTCACAATAATATTTTATACAATGATATTTATTTAATACAAACATTTTTATTATTTATGTATAAATGGCAATTTTTTAATATATTTTTTTAATTTTTGTTAACGTTTTTAACATATTGAACCCATACAAAAATATAAGCTAAAACAATCATTTTGTTATATTTTGGTTAAAACTATACCTTTCAATCCCCATGCACAACAAACAGCTTTTGTCATAATGCATTTCATTTTGTAACACAAATCAATAAATATTAATACATATCAATTAGTTCTGTTTTATCAATCTATCCAACCACCCCAAGGGGCCTGCACCATATCAATCTGTAGTTAAAATAAACATAACAATTACTTAACAATTACAATTATATATATATATATTTTGTATATTACAATAGAAAATTATAAGAAACTTTTAAAAAAATTATCCAAGTATAACTGTCCAATATTACCAAAAGATGTCAAAGTAATTGTAAGCGGTTAAAACCATGTCAATATAAAAACACCATTACATGTATGTATACATACATACATATATATAAATATAAATATATTTTTTTATCTGAAATGGAATATTAATAGTTTCAACAAAAAAAAATCTGTATGACACCATAATTATTAAAATTAGTAATAACATACAAAATAATATACAAATGTATCAGAATAAATTGTGAAGATATAAATCACATTTAAAGTTTATGATCATAAAAATGTTATATGTAAAAGAAATTAACAAAAAATGACCAGTAATTTACCATCAATTTATTTAAAAGATTTATTAAATATACCAAAGCGATACAAGAATATTAAGTATGTTGGCAATGAATCTTTGCAGATGATCTACTAAAAATATCAACTGTCAATTTACAGAAAAACTTTGTAATTAAAATAAACATTTTTATATAAATAGGGAATACAAGTAAAGTAATCAGCAACAGATTGTCATTATTAAACCAGAACCAAATATCTAGAAAAAAAAGGAAAAACATTAAGAATAATTTTTAAATTATTAAGCAAATAAAAACAAACACGGGAAAGAATTACAATAAAGGAATCAACACTTTTAAATCAACAAATTATTTTATAAACAAAAAATAAAGAAACAATTATTTGTTATTATAAAAAGAAATAAGTAAAGTAATTACAGTAAAAAAAGCAGTAAAGTAATCATAATAACTTTTAAACCAAATAACATTACTTGACATAAAATACAAAACATTAAAAAAAAAATGCATAATTAAAACAGAAGTATTAATAGTATTTATAAATTAAAGATAATAATTATTAGGTACAGTATAAAATAATGGCCAATCATAAATAAAATTCAAAAAAGGTAGACCGAACAAACAATTGTACCAGTGTAAAGTAAATAGAAAATGAGCTCATTGTAAAAAAAATAGGAAAACTTAATGTTATTATAATAATTATTTTATCTCCTCTTAGCAGGTAGTGTTGCTTGAGTATGATGCATGCAGCCTTCTACGTTTTCTGGCCAATCACAGACATTTTCAGAGTGAACAAAAGATTTTATGGGAATAGCGTATGATGTTTTCTTTCACCTTCACACATATAGTACAAAGTGCAATCTGCTTTATCTCGGTGGTATGATATTTAATCGTCTTCCTCTTCACATGACACTGCATTTCCTGTGGAAAAAATATATTCATTATACTCTTAGTTTTCCGAACAAAAATATTCAAATTTTTAAAGATTTTGCTGGTTTTGCAGCTTAAAAAAGGAAATTATATCATATTTTTCCTGGTGTACACTATCTTTTCCATTATTTTTTATGATTATGATGCACATACAGCAACAACTGAGATAAAGATAACACCTGTCAGACTAACATTCTCTGATAATAATGATGTTCACTATACACAATGAACAGTGAACAGAGTCCCCACAGTGAACAGAGTGAAAATGTAATTTGTAGTACTGAACATCACCAGTATTTTTTTTAAACAAATGCAAAAGTATATTCATTTAAGTGAAGAAGGCACAGGAAAATCTCTAATAAGCCCATCGTGAAATACTAGGTATTTTTGAGTACGGCTATGTCATTTTGCGAGTGACTTGTGACACACATTAAGTTGCCTATTACAATAACAATACTCACACGTAAATTACATAGTTACTACTGGATCATAAAATATGCTTTTGGATTTAGCAGAAATATAATTATTTTATCTAAATGTTTTTTAAAAATTAAACTACAGTCCAACTCTTGAAAAGTAATAACAAAAATGATTTTTCAATTACGAAAAACCTATAAAATTGTACATGTAAACTAAATTTTATGCCCGATTACTATAGTAATTACATTGCTTTCAACATAAGAATTCTGCAACTCCTGGGTGATCTCAAACATTTCTGAAAATAAAATGATGTTAAGTAAGGATCACCTACTATGTTAACTGTTCTTAACACTGATAAAGCCACTGAAAACTATTAATCATCAAAGTTAAATTACAAGGTTATGTGCCTTTATGATAGACATTTGAAAGACAGAAATGAAACTACTCTGGTTTTGATGTGGTTGTTCCCGAGCGTGTAATTCTATTCTCATAGTATCCAGTAGATACTGACCGCATCAGTTGACAATACTTAAAAAATATATAAAAAATAAAATAGTTTTCAGTAATTAAAAGTAAATAAGCAAACCGCAGTTTTAGATCTACCTGTAGGAAAACATTTGAAGAATATTTAAAAAGTTACAGGATTAAAAGAACATTTCAAACAATAGATTAAACTCATTTTTCGTATACAATACCAGGCTTCCATGGATCCAAAAAATTTTGATTGTTGAAAAAAAACAAAAAAAAATTTATACAAATAGATATTATTGTAAATTGTAGTTACGTACCAAATATTATAGTGTATCAATCACGATTGATAGGCTTTTTTATATTTATAAGTTTCATATCTAAATTCTAATGCTAGTTTCTAATTTAATTTTTTAGGTCCTGTTATTCAGTGTTTCATGATGCACTACATATTTGTCAGGATATAACTCAACTGATCTGAAATTTTCTTTCTCTGTAAGTAAATAAATGAAGAGAAAGAAGCAGGCTGGTAGACAATATAATAATATTTGCTAAACAACTATAGAACAGGGAATAGAAACGTTGAAGGAAATTGATATACTTTGATAGGTTTGTGAACTGCATTGCTCCATCCATCTCTCAGCAATTATCTAAAAGGTATGTGGCCCCCTTGTGTGGCCTTGTAGTATTTGTTTACGAAGGTGTTGACAGGTCTTGAAAATTTCAATAATCGGTTTGGAAGGATGAATATTTTTGTGTTTTATATAGGTACGTAGAATGCAGTCATGAGCAGAATGTCTGTCATGTTATTTAGGTATGTCTACATTTGGGAGATTTATAGAGAAGATTGTGTTGCATCCAGTTACTTTTAAGATAATATCTACAATTGTAATTAAAAGAAACAAGTAAATAACCACACTTAAATACAATTCGTGTCTGAGTGTGGCTCAAAGAACTGTAATTCATTACTGCTAGTAAAGAATATAAAAAGCTAATATAGAAAGTAATTTTTATCTTAAATTTCAAATTTATTGTACCTTTTTATCACAAATAATAGAAAATTCACTTTCATTTGTTTTAAATAAATACTGATAAAGCTCTACAGCATTTTTATAGATTTCTCAAGTTTATACATTTTGTTGATGTCAATAATAAAAATAATAATTAACAATCTCTTTTGATTAATGATAATTTGTGTTTAATAATTTTAATTATTATTTAATTATAATTTTATTTTTTTAAACTAATTGAATTATCTTTTGAACGATATATTTATTGTTCTTAACACAAAATTAAAACAATAATAGATAATTTAAAAAAGTATAATAAAAGAACTGAAAATTATATATTTGGTTGAGCAACATTCTAGTAAGTAAAATTCAGTAAAATAATAATCAGGAAAAAATGAAAGTATAGAGAAGATGAGACTTATAGTGGTGAAAGAAGTTATAATGAAATAAGGAAAGATGTAAGGAACAAGAAAAATATTCAGTAAATAAAATAATACAAATTTACAGAAATGGAAGAACCGTACAAATTTATGGCACATCATTTTGATGAATTTGATATTTTATTTTGTTTACTTTTTTGTATGTAAAGTCTTAAAAATATCCATCTTATCATAAATCTCAAATACAATTTACTTAAAAATTACATTACGTTAGGGCACAATTACAATTAGGCACTTACATCGGTTCAATTTCAGTCGGACAATTCCTGAGAAAGTTCTGTATTCTTTATCCTTATGAAAAAAGTAAAAAAAACAGTAACATGTAGGGGGTTCAAATCCATTAAAAGTTATACTTTTAGCTAGCTACTTGAATCTGAGGTAGTAGCATCGCAAATCAATTAATATCAGGAATATTATCTATTCACTCAAGTAAAGGATTACTACCACTTAACCCTCCATTGGGGGATCTGGGTGAATGGTGTATAGTGCAGTCAGATAATTCCACAGGGCATACAATTTTAGGAATGGATGACTGTTTTGCTTAATAAAGAAAGGTTAAATTTGTTTTCAGGTAGCTGTTTAATACGTAAAGAATAGAGATATGGATATGATATGATAAAAAAAAAGTAAAGGTTATTTGGATACTCAAAATTCACAAAAAAATCTATCAAATAATATTTCTATTCTACTCCACAGTTAAACTAATTTTAAAACTACAGCTTGGAACAATAAGATAATTCTTACATTAAGTAAGTAAATTAAACTAGCAAATTAAAAATTGGTTATCGTTATACAGAATGTATACAGTATAATTTATTATTTTATTTTTAGTAAAGAACTTACGATCTTTAGTTGTATAACCAACACCACCAACAGGATTAGAAGTTTCCTAAGGACCATCATATTTTACTGTGTAACCATCTAATTCTTGTCCCATTGCATTCATTAATGGGAATTTTCCTGTTCCACAAGACCCTCTGAAGTCTTCCGTAACTACAGACCAAACCATGATCCTTCTTCTTTTAACCAAGCCATCTACAAATGAAAAAATTAAATATAATTAGTAATAGTTATTTATATCTTAAAAAAAAAGCATCTTGTAAAAATCTGTAGTTCTTTTTGATGTTTACTGCAGCAGTAAACAGCTTAATCACTTTACATATTGGCTGCCAACTCTGTAGGATTTATGAAGCCTCCTGTGTGTTCTTAAATTCTGAGTCTGTTGCATATGGAGTTTCACTATTGTTTAAAACTCTCCTCCATTCAATCGTCATCCGTTTAGCACGTTTATTTTATTTTAAATACACACAATATGAAATTTACTTCATTATCTAAAGCTGGATTAAGAGATTTTTATTTTTGTAATATAGTAATTTGTTCAGTTTGGATTTTTGAGATAACTCAGCCGATAAATTTTTTCTTTCATTTAACTATTTTTAGTGTAAGGTGATACACAATAGGCATAGATTTACAAATAACTTATATAGACCACTGCTATTGAAAAAAATAAAATAAAATGTGCTTTATTGACAAGGCAAAAGTAAGTTACTTTACTTATTTACTTACTTAGTAAGTAAGTAAGTTACTTGACTTAGTTATTTACTTCACAGAAAATAATAATAATAATAAAAATTGAATAATTCATTCAATGGAATAAATGATAGATTTGCATAAAATTCATGTAATAATTTATTTAAATTAATGGAATTTACAACTACATAAATTCAGATGTTTGGCTACCTTTGTTATATCCATTGAATTGCAGACCATGATTACTAATTTGCAGTATCATTATAACAACATTTATATTACACAAGTAAATGCAATTTTACGCATCATGCCTGATAAAGGCATTTGAGGTTCTTTATAGATTGTTGGTATATGTCTTTGTTATGCTATTATGAATCTTGAAGTACAAAACTCTCAGTTTCCATTTTCTGAGCAAAAATTCTTTATTTAACAACAAACTTGTTCATTAATATTTTATTAATATTTTGCTACTTGCAAAAATAAAAACTATACAATATTTGAATCTTTGAGGACGAGTCTACAGTCACAAATTAAGCTTTTTATTTAGAAAAATTATTATTAAAATATATTTAATCCACTGGCAAAGAGTTAAAAAAATAATTGAAGAATGAAAATATATATAAATATAAAATATTGCAATATGAGATATTAATAAAAATCATTCGAGAAAAACTATTATTCCATTTAATGTTAAGTTATTTTATTTTAAGATGAAGAAAATTAAGGTTCTTTATTTTTTTTTTTATTATAATTCAATTAGATTTTAACAATTGCTGTTTGTACAACAGCAATATTTGTGGATAAAAAACATTTAATTTTATTCATATAAATTTATATGAAGATCTTTCAAATAATTCAGTAATTTATTAAAGACTAGTCGGAACCTGGACCCCCAAGGCCAAGGTAAAACTTCCAGCCAAGTCAGGGTCTCCCAGGGCCGCAGCGCTCGCCATTCCTGTGTTACAGAGGGACGGCGCCTTGAACACCCAAAGAGTTAAATTCGGTCGCCATTCCCGTCTACCTAGAAGGCTACGCTCCCCTGGACATGCGCACTGTTCATTATCCTCATTAGTGTGAGAATAATACTGATAAATAACAAATATTCAGACCTATATACTGATAAATAACAAAAAAATATAGAAACCTGAAAAAGAAACTAGAAAAAGACAGAATAACAGTAGCTTTTAACCTTGCTTTTTCTGTTTAGCTTCGGAACCATAACACTTCACAGGATGATGGGTTTGAAGTGTAGTCTTGTACAGTCTCAGGTCGACCATTCCTGAGAATTGTGGTTAATTGAAACACAAGAACACCGGTATACACGGTCTAGTATTCAAATCCGTATAACAGTAACTGCCTTTACTAGAATTTGAACGTTAGAAAGATCGACTTCCAAATCAGCTGAAGAGTTAACCACTAGACCGACCCCCGGTGGGTTAGAATAACAATAGCTAAAGTAACTAAAGTACACACACTTTTGACAGAAAAATTCATAACTTATTTCTTTGCCATAATAATGAAGTAAAAGAATTAATCTTTTTTTTTCCGTAAAGAATATCTTTAATTTACAACTTCACGCTCCTTGGGGGTGAAAAAATAATACAATTATTAATGTTCAAGGGAGCAAGAGCCTCGGTCTGTGGCTTAAAACCTTCCCTGGTGTAATACGAATGTATCCTGAAAATGTGAAAGCAATCGATCAGTTGGTTCTTCAGAGATTTTTTTAAATGAAATACATCAAAAAACCTTCTCAGTTATGCCCAAGAAACATGGGTAAAAATCTGGTTGCGTTTGATCAAGTGGTTTTTTGTTTATCCCGAACAAACAAAACCCCTTTTCATCTTTATGTAATAGATATACGAGATCTAAAATAACGAGACAATTTTTTTTGACAACCACTTTAAAGTTACTAGTAAACATATGGTTATTATATGACCAGCTGATTTATATTGGGTATGATACTGCTCTAGTATATTCATAACAATCTTGGTAAGTTGCAAACTGTAATGCAAGTGATCTGGATAATTTAGGCTTATGTCAGTAAATTAGTTCATAACGCTTTAAAATAAAATATCAAATTTTTAATTTTTCATCTAGTTTCGGCTTATTAGTTACATGAATACACCATAATGGTGACTGTGCTTATATAAATGCAACTGTTAAGTGAAATATCAGGTGAATTTTATTACATACTTGGGTTGATGGTTTATTAAATTTAAGGAAGTTTTTTCCACTCTATCTTCTAAACCAAATCTACTTTGTCCTAGTTAATTTGAAATTCAATTATAGATTGCATTGCCAACATAAGAAAATAATAGAGGTGTGAATTATGGCAGCTAAAAAACAATAAAAAATTAGGGAATTACCTACCGAAAGATAGTGGAGAACTATAAACCTAGGTAATACCTAGGTTCTATAACTGCCTGCTGGGTAGTGTAGGAAGTACCTGTAACTTTATTTTAAATTTAACTTAAGAGTGGATTTTCTATTTTGCATTTGATGAGATGGAAGCACTGTCTGGCATTGTGGCATTGACTTCTTACTAAACTGTATACTTATAATGTTGTCAATCTATAATATCTATAATGTTGTTATATAATCTATAATATAGTGTGGATGACAATTTTGTATATTGTATAATTTTTATACATATATATATATATATATATATATATATATATATATATATATATATAGCCTAGGACACTCCCAGTAAAATAAGGAATCCAACTTAGTCATACTTCTAAATTGGTTCAACTGTTGTGCAGCTACATTGGAACAAACATACAAACACACACACACATATATATATATATATATATATATATATATATACACACATTCTAAATACATTACACTCGTTTTTGAGCAGTGTAAAAATTGAGATACACCAATGAACTGTTAAAACTTTGTTTTTCAAAAACTGTCTGCCTTAAAAAAATCCTATCCTTGAACCCACCTTCAATTTATAATTAGTACAAAGTAACTGTGTACCACCTTAAGGGAGGTACAAATAATGTTAATTTTTCCATTATGTTAATATAACAATATATATTCTATAACATTAGAAACAAACCTGCAAATCCACTTCTAATAACACTTTACTCGTACATCCTTCCAGCTTTCCTTTCTAATTACACGCTTCACTTAAGACCTGAAGAATACATGTGCTGTTGCTGCTTTTTGAGGTCACAAATCAAATTTTATGATCAAATAGTAAATGTAATCATAACAGCAAGTGTTTCCTTAAACCCAACTGATATAATATTGAATATTGGACTTAAATAAGAATTTGTGTGAAGATTACAGTAGGGATGATGTACAGCGTAATAGGCAGTATTATATTGTGTATCCAATTAACAGGATTTGTAATCGGTGATCAGTGATAGCTGATTGGCGATTATAATAATTATTATTTATTATGTTACAGTTACGTTAATGTGCTATAATGCGTTAACTAATACTATAATGCCAGATTAAAGTAATGGTTAAAACGTAGATAGACATTGGCAATATAAGTTGTAAAAATGTTTAACTTCTTAGTAAGCAGTATTATATTTTATTTGATAATGTAAATCTATTTCATGTGTTCTTGTTGCTTTTTACTACCCTGTCTAGCGCTGTAGCAGTAGAAGTTAAAGTATGGTAACCCATCAAAATAACCTTTTAAATAAAAACTACAATGAGACAAGAGGATGGTCTTACAATATTACTCGATTGTGCTCTGGAAAAATTAATTGCAGAATATAATAGGAAAATAAAAATACTTAATAAAAATGGGGGGGGGGGGTTAACATCTTAATATTTAAATGTAAATGTTTTACCATTAGCTGATGATCTGATAACTTTGGTAAAAGACTTTAGATAGAGAAAATTAAAATCAAGAACTAGAAAAATGTGCAAACAAAATTAGGCTACAAATTTTATATAATGGATTCCAATAATAAAAGTAGAATCCAAAAAGTGAAAATATCAGAATAAGAATCAATCAAGAGTTAAAAATTTAAAGCAAAATAATTATGCTGAACATGTTTTAGAAAAAAATAAAAGCCAGAACACAAAAAATCAAAGTGGCTTTCATCTTACAAAATTTCTTAGGGAAATCTAATAATTGTAACTTTACGGCCAAAACTCAAAATAATACTGCTAAATTAAGCAAATCTGAAGAATTTTACCAAAATTTTGAAAAGTCATACAATTAGAAAAAGAACTAATTTTATGGTCACTTGACTGGAATGGATGAAAATAAATTAATGAAATAAATATTTAACTTTTTTTTTAAAAAAGGAAAACCAAATAAGCTAGTTAAAAAAATGTAAAATCTCAAATTATTAAATATTTCCACAGAAGTAATTTCTGATGAAATCTTTCAGAAAACTAATCTTTCAAGAAAACTAGATAACAGCAATAAAGTAAGCAATGAATAGCAAGATAATAAAGCAAGCAGTAACGTAAGCAAGGTAATAGCAATAAAAGGACTAAAATAAAATAGCAATAAGATATGTTTCTAACTTTTGAAATGTACTCTAGCTTATCAGAAACAAAACTGAATCAATATGTAATGACACCCTTAGCTATTGAATCTGCACGTTTTTTTTTTTTATTTATTAGTTCACATCTTATTTGCATTGACAATAGGATTCACACATTTATACACTGAACCACCCTAATTGAATGACTAATTACAAAATTTATCAGGAACATCAAAATAAAAGATTTTAAGACAGATTAGCTTTATAATTTCATCCAGATTAGGATGAAAATAACTTTATCAAAAATTCAACAATTTTCTCAAGAACTCTTATGACTTGAAATTATAACTACAGTGGCTTCTTCAAAACAAACAATATAGTACATTCAGAGTTGTATCATTCATTGAGTTGTAACTCATTCAGAGTTGTATCTTCCTGTGCAATATCTTATCTGTAAAAGCATCTTCAAGAAAAGAATTTCATTTAAAAACATTTCATTACAATGAATAAACATTGAAAAACATTTTTTTGAAATAATGATTGCCTTTACATAGTAATTTTTAATATAATTTAAAACATAATTTCAAAGACAATGTTAAACATTGCCAATATTAACATAACCATCTACTCACCATTTGTGTTCCGTAAAAAAGCAACTAACGTTTAGTAGGTTTGAACCTGATCTCTCTAAGAGAGAGATAACCTCTCTCTCAGAGAGAGAGAGAGAGAGAGAGAGAGAGAGCGCGACACAAAAAAAAATCAAAATCTGAAAGAGCTTAAAAAAGTTTTATAAAGATTTTTGGCCCTTCTATGATGATCTTCCATTCAGTTATGCAGTTATGTTCCTGGAAAACACTTCTCCAGATATTCGATCAGACGAGGAAGTCCAACTGCATGGCCACTTTCTTTCTTTTTCCTGTTTAGCCTCCGGTAACTACTGTTTAGATAATACTTTAGAGGATGAATGAGGATGATATGTATGAGTGTAAATGAAATATAGTCTTGTACATTCTCAGTTCGACCATTCCTGAGATGTGTGGTTAATTGAAACCCAACCACCAAAGAACACCGGTATCCACGATCTAGTATTCAAATCCGTGTAAAAATAGCTGGCTTTACTAGGACTTGAACGCTGGAACTCTTGGCTTCCAAATCAGCTGATTTGGGAAGACGCGTTCACCACTAGACCAACCCGGTGGCTTAAGGTTAGGATGCACTAAATTTAGCTATCATTTTCATTGATTATTTACGAAAACCATTAATGATACCGTACGAAATATGTAATAATTAATTTTTTCCCTAATTATGTTATGTGCTTAAGGTATTGACCTATAAGCAAAATTTGTTTCAAGATTCTTTAGAACTAACTTTTAGTACTCTCATTAAAAATATGTTATGGTTACATTTTTCCTTATAACTTAAAGTATCTTAAAATAGAAAGATGTAGGTGGCCAAGCAGTTACCGCTTGGCCACCTACATCTCTCAGATATCACTTCTCTGGATGTTTTTGCTTGGGGTTTTATTATAAATTATACCAAAGAAAATATTGAGATTTTAATGATTTAACACAAAAAATTTAAATGTGTTTGGTCTAATAATGCCGCAGATGCTCCCAAACACCTAGCAAGAGTTAGATTATTGTCTAGGCATCTGACCAGCTAAAAAAAGTGCATACACTGAAGTTGACTAACCTACATTAGAACATGACGAGTTGCTAAGTTTAGTAAAAAAAAAAAAAGAAGAAAGTTATTAACATGTACTTTTAGATACTTTTAGTCTGGACATCCTGTAGATTATGAAGTGTGTGTGTGTGAATATATATATATATATATATATATATAAAAAACAAAGAAAATATTATTTATAATATATAATTAATATAATATCTTATAAGATATAAATAATACAATGATAATAAATTTATAATAATTAAAATAAAAACACCTCATACTGCATGATATTTTTTTAATTCTTACAAATTAGCACTTCTGTGGTACACACCTTAGTTAAAAACCACACCATATGGCAGAGTATTTCTTCACTAAAAGAGGATGAATATATTCTGGGCCCATCAAAGAATTAATTCGGCAAATGGCCTCTTCAACACCACTGTCAGTTAAAATAACATTTGCTACATACACAGCAGATGTATATTCACATATTTCAGTCAACATCACGTCCAGTTAGTTAATTATATAATTTTCGTCATTAAACTGAATAATAATAAAAGTACTTAAATTAGTTTTTGTGGAATTTCATTATTTCAAACCAAAATGTGAACTAAAAAATAAATGGGTGAAATAACAAAAGTTTAGTGAAAAATAAAGGGCATAATAACATGGTTTTGCACTAAAATAAAGAACAAAAAGGGATTAAAAACCATAATTAAAAAAATAAAATCAAAGAATTAAGACAGAAATATGCCAGGAAATGAAAAATCTTGTTGAATATTTTTTTATACCAATTTACTATCTATGGAATTTACAAAAACTATTACAAATATGAGTTTTAACTATTACAAATATGAGTTTTATTTTCTTAATGTGTGAGTTGTAATAAAATGAACAACAAAGTAACGTCACCATGGTCCAATTGGATCAGCATGATGCGTAAACAATGTGTAATTATGTACTCAGGCCTACCATTCCTGAGAAATAAGGTGCCACCAAAGCATATCAGTATGCATGGTTTAGTTTTTAAATCCGTATAAAAGCAACTAACGTTTAGTAGGTTTGAACCTGATCTCTCTAAGAGAGAGATAACCTCTCTGTCACAGAGAGAGAGAGAGAGAGTGACACAAAAAAAAATCAAAATCTCCAGGAGCTTAAAGAAGTTAAGATAAAGATTTTTGGCCCTTCTATGATGGTCTTTCATTCAGTTATGCAGAAAAAGAGGAGCGCAATAGAACATGTTAAGGTAAAAAGAAATTTAAAAAAAATTTAAAGACAGGTGTCAACAAATTAATATTTTTAATAAAATAATATTATACTGTACATTTATGTAAAACTATAATGTATAGAACAGAACTGTTACTTTAAACTTTTAAGAGTGTTTTTATATTTTCACAATATACTAATGAAGCAACAGTTATTCATTAGTTTTATTTTTAGTTAGCAAACCTTATTATAATAATTCAATACAAAGTTTAATTTTTTGTTTATAAAAGTCTGATTAGTTATAATACAAGTCAGTAGGATAAGAAACTAATTAAATATCTCTTGTAATGTTACTATATTTTTTTTGTCTTTAATTTTTAAGAATGTTTTTATATTTTCAGTGTACTAATGAAGCAATAGTTATTCATTAGTTTATTTTTAGTTTGTAAACCTAATGGTAATTAACCAATTAAATATCTCTTATAATGTATTTTTGTACTGTTATCTAAAAAAATGAAAGTGTTTTGTTGTAAGTAACGTCTTTACATTCTATCTCTACAATTATTTTGTTTCCTAGTAATTTCAATAATTCAGAAAAACATTTTATAATATAAACCTAATAATATCATGAACACTTGTATTAGGTTTCAGTTCAAGAAAAGAGCAGGCAAAATTAAGTTTCTAGGCAGACAGCTGTTTTTCAAAGCATATTTTTCAACTATAACTAAAACATCCAAGTTCAAAACGCCCTATGTAGCCGATCACCATTGTTTGACATAACCTACATGTTTTTTGAATTGTAAGAAATCTTCTAAGCAAGTAACAGATGAAAAAAATAATTTATCTTAAATACAGGTAATTAGAAATCTTAGATTAAATTTATGATATAACTGTTATATTACATTCTGTTAATTCAATTTCAAAGGTTTTTCTGCTCTCCTGAAAAAATTAGAATGAATGACTATATAACTATATAACTATTATATATATAGTTATATAACTATACAATTAAATATGCATTTTAATTGCTCTCATTTAAAGTGTAACATTCAACTAAGAAATAGGATATGCCACGTTTAAAAACAATTGCAGTTGCTGTTTTTAAGAGAACTGCAATTATTATTTTTAACAGATGGTAAGTTTTAAGCTAGAAACGTTTTGATTCTCAATGTGGGTGGTGGGTGAAAAAGTTTAACAATCAATTGTTTAAAAGAATATTACATAAAAAAAAAACAAAAAACATGGTGAATATTTGGACTGTACAACTATGCTGGCCAGGAGTTTGACTGTGTGGTTTGTCAAGCTCTTCATCATTTGGCCATTAACATTTTACTTTACTTTATAATCTTCAATCTCAAACATAAACAATAAAACAATAAATCTCAAACATTTTTAAGTGATCATAAAAACACAAGTATAAAACATAATTATGTATAAAATATAATTCTCAAGACTTATCTCTTCTAATAGAAGAGATACAATAATATGAATAATATCTGTATGACTAATAATTAAAATATAATAAAGCAGATCTTTAAATAATTACAGTTACGGCATTCGTGATTTGTACATTTTGACAATCTTAAAATCTTACACAGTATACAGAAAGTAAGGCAAATCAGTAAGAATTTCAAATTAAAGTTTTATAAATTCTTAAATTAACAGTTTCACTCCAGTAGCAGTTATTTTAAATAAATAATATTTAGTTTATATTAATTTTAACAATAGTTTCATAAAATAAATCAACAGCACTTATGTATTGAATAACGCTAATGTACTGTCTTTTTCTAATTAGTCTTTGGAATGTAACGTATTACTTCAGAGGATTATATGTATGAACGTAAATGAAATTTAGTCATGTACAATCTCAGGTCAACCATTCCTAAGATGTCTGGTTATATTTGAAACTAAACCGCAAAAGGAAAACAGTTATTAATGACCTAGTATTCAAATCTGTTTAAAAAAAAGTTCTAAGGTTCAAATTCTAGTAAAGGGAGTACAGATATGTACTTTTATACAGATTTGAATTTTACTAGATTAAGAATATTGGTATTGGGTTACAATTAACTGCCTATCTCAGGAATGGTCAACCTGAGACTGTACAAGGCTAAACTCCATTTATATTCATATATATCATCATCTGAAGAAATATCTTGCAGCGATTCCAGAACCTAATCAGAAAAAGAGAGAATGGTAACGTACTAATTAATTTTTCAAAGTAATGCTTCTAAATAATTAAATTTTTTATAATGATTTAATAAATGTAATCTGATATTTTCATTGGCTTTTAATTATTGCTACTTAAAAATTATACCAAGAACATTCTAGTATCGAGTTAAATTTTAAAAGTGTTTATTTGGTTATTTGAAATACCAAATGAAGTTTTTCATTTGCCCAAGTAATTTCCTTTTCAGATAATGTGTATCTATGTCCAGAAACAGTTTACGGATTAACTTCTGTTAGTATTTCCTGTCGAGGTAATATTAGAATATCACTGTGTGCTGGAAAAACATAAAAAGGAGATGGACCTTGAAAGTGAGGAAAACTTACTTCCGCTTCTTCTGTTGATTCTTTTCTAGATAATACACAAACTAACCACAAAGCACCATTATAATGCACAAGACAAAACCTTTTATATCATAAATTTGAGGAAAACCAACTTCTCTTTCGTGCAAAACTTTAAGTTGTTCATATTCTTCATTTCTGGAAATAATTTTTGTTTTAAAATATCCTTTCCTGACTGGTAAAAAAGCACGCAACTTCTGAGTACCTTAGATTGCCATCGTTTTGCTAAATACTTTTCATTTGAAACAAATATGAAATTCATATTTTTAATATTTGACCAAGCCTAATAATAAAGCTGAGTGACTGTTGTTACTTGATCTTGCTATGGGCGTTGTAAAGTTGCTTTTGATGTTAATCTTTTCTTTTAAGACTATCACCAAAACCAACAAATGCACTTTTTAATGTGATGTGGCAAACGAATGCCATTCTGCCCCTGGACCAAAGTCATCCTCATCATACATTAAATTCACAAAATTTTTACGATTTTTATATTGAGCTGCTGAGCCATCTGAGAAGTAAGTTTATTCACAATATTATACTATTCTTTTAAAAACTGAAATTTAAATTTTCTAATTTAACCAAGTTGGTCTCTTCAATTGCTAAAGGATCTTTTTCAATATCACCATTAATAACATCTAGCGGTTCCTCTTTCAGTTGTACTAAATCCTGTAATACAAAACAAAATATGAATGCTACAAATTAAATATGTTTATGATTATTTGTATAATTTATAAAATAAAAATAAATTGCAACTCTAAGTGACTTACAACACACATTAACAGATCAGCGACTGTTATATTATTATTATTATTATTATTATTATTATTATTAGACGACTTTAATGTGCAAGGTTTTACATGAGAAAATCACAAAAACCTTTCTTTTGTTAAATATTAACATCCAAATTTAAATGTTAAAAATGCTAAAGACAGCAACAAAATTCTAGCAAGTACTTTGAAAAACTATTAAACAACGAGGAACCTAAGGTAAGATTTCAATTCCAAAATTCAGCAATATGAACTGATAAATCAAAAACACATAAGGAAATAAAAATAGGCAAACTCATCAAGAAAATAAACAAGGTAACAGGTGATGGCTTGATTGCAGCAGAATTACAAAAGAATCATGCAAACAGCAAAGAAAAAACTTAAGAAAGAGATATGGAAAATTAAAAAAAATTCCATTAATACATCCACTACACAAATATGAAAATGATACAGAAGTAAATAACTACAAAAGGATTAACCTCTTACCTATGACATACAAAATCCTTTCAAAAGGACTTCAAATTAGAATCTAATTAATCGCAGACTATGGCTAAAAACATTTACCAAAAAGACAGAATTCATAATCATCCAAGATTCCCTAAAGTTGCAACATAAGCTCCAATGGTCTGTGAAAACAAAAAATATTATTTTAATTAAAATGATTTTTTAAAAATTTAAATCCATCTTGTAAACTACCCCCATTCCATTAAAAATGTAGAATTCTTAATTTTTTGATAGTATTAATTCTTTAGAATTTTTTGAAAAAAAAAATTAGCTAAATTTTTCACCCCCTTTCTAGAAAATTACAACTTTGTTTATTTATAATAATGGCTGTATTATTGTACTTTTTAAACCACTTTTAAAGTTTCTTTTTTATATTTATCACCATTCAGAGAGGGACAATTTTATTAAAAATTAATTTTACCTGAAACCTTTCCCTTGAGTATGGGAGCCCCCAAAATGAAAAAAAAAATTTTTCATTTATCAAGAAACAAAAAAATAGTCCCACCGTAAAACTTTCATTAATTCCTCCACAAATATAGAAATAATCACACTTTTTCAATTTTCTTATTACCTATGTATTATATAATTATAAATAAATATTTTTATGTAAAGATGTGAAAAAAAATGAATTCACAATTTCGGTTATTGTTTTTCAATAAAAAGTAATTATTTATCATTCATCAAATCATTTATCATAAAGATGCAAACTGAGCTTAAAATGATTGAATTGAAAAATGGATTACATAACTTGACCGACTAGGAAAGTTATGGAATTTACTGCTGGCTTTTTTAAACTATTATAAATGCGTTAATTTCAGTTAGGTGCATTTCATAATTTTATACAGAGTAAGTCAAGAGAAATACTCCTACCATTCGTGCCATTTATTGATTATTTGCATAACTTAATTTTTTAAATACCACACAGCTGTCCTCCACCATGTTTTAGTCTGTCCCACAGATTTTGCATTGCTGCTTTCATCCTTTTTTCTGAGATCGCTCCTATTTCTTCTTGTATGGAGGTATTGAGTTCATTAATTCTATTAGATCTGCTAATGAAACACTTTAGACTTCAGGTATCCCAGAGAAAATAGTCGCATACTGATGGCAGGCCTTTAGAACATGTTGGCCATACATCTCCTCTTCTGGAAATCACATGACCTGAAATATCTCACAAATCATCATCGTGGATGCTCTGGCAATACGATCAATTGCTTCACACTGCAATCAAGTCGATCATACAACAAGGCAGTTCAAGAGCAAGAAGATCTTGCAACATCACTAGATATCCGTTAGAATTGACTAACACCACTTGTAGTTCCTCTTTACAGAAATAATGCTCTATGATTCCAAAAGCTTGCCAGAGATCACCAGATGGTTACACATGGGCTGTTCAGAGGATGTATACGAAACTGTTAAGATTTTTATCAGACCGATCATGAAATTTTTGTTTGTTCACTCTGCCCGATAAATGAAAATGCACTTCATCACCCCATCAGCAGGGCCATTTCACTGGTAAGCAAGTTAATAAATTTTGCACAATATGTCACCCAATTTTCTCATTTTTATCATACTCTATTAGATTTTGCACCATTATCATTTTATAAGGATAAAATTTCAAATCCTAGTGTAAAACAGTTTTATCAATGCTGTAGGATAAACGAAGGGCTACAGCATGCTTTCTGATTAGAAACATATTTGTTTATGAGTATGTATATATTCACAAACAACATACTGGCTTACAAAATAATACACAAACATCAATATGCTGACACAATCTTACTGTATGAAGTGAATGCAAAACATTAATAAAAATATAGCCAAAATATCCCGATAAAAAAACTCTTCGGTAACAAAAAATACAACATAAAATAAATAAAAATAAAAACAAACATAAACATTAAAAAATCACATTAACAAAGACTACGAGGAAATAGTTCATAAGTTTAAAAAAATTGGAATACAATATGGTTTTCAGAAGAAAAAGACAAATACAAACACCAATCACAGCATCCCTGCTATACATATACATATATATATATATATATTGAAAGTTCTGAAATGGTCAAATAGGACACAGTTTCAAACTAGGATACAATGAACAGTTAAAAGCCATCTATAGTAAACCCAGTCACTGTACTCAAACTACCTCAAACTCAACAATATTAATAAGAGCAGTAAGCTCTTATTAATGTGTATATAGCTATATTACATATACATAAAGATGAACAATATCTTAAATACATTGACACTGAATCACAAGGATCTCTATGGTAGCTATACTAGCCTCTGTACTAGATCATACAGATCCATATGATGGGCTAATATCAAACAGCGAGTTGGTGTTCTTTTTAAAACTTTAGGTTCTTAATAAGGCTGTATAGTGCATTGTACAATGATTAGTTTGTACTTTCTGCACTTAGTTTTTTCTACAATTTTTTTTATTTTTTAAAGATTTCACATCATTTATGAGAAACTTAAATAAGGTTTTTTCTCCATATTTCATTTATTCTAGATATTTTAACATCGCATTAAAACAAAGTCATTTATTTTTCTATTTTCTGCACTGGTTTCTTATGAAATGTTGAAATTTTTTTTAAAGTACATTTATTTATTAAATTTAATTTCCCTATTTCTCCCTCTTACACTTTCACTGCCATCAGATCCTTTTATTATATTTACTTTTGCAATTACTTCTGGATTGTACATTCAATATAATATACTTTAAAATCATCATTGTAATTAACAATCTTTTGCAAAAATCTTCTACAGATTTATTTAACTACATTGATAATAATTCCATTTTTTCAATATAAATTCTTTATATAATTTTGTTTTTGATTCAGTTTCTATCTTATTGTTAAGTCTCCCCATTTTTTACGCCCATTTTTTACGAACAGAAAAAAACAAAATTCCATAAGAAAAATATTTTCCAACAAACATAATGTAAATGTTACTAGATGTTAACGATTACTTGAACAAATGGTGGAAAAAAACACATTTCTTAAACATAAATGAAGGTATTTGAATTTCAATGGCCACACAGATGAGGCAAGATCCAGACTTACAGAAAGGACAAACTTACAGAAAGGTTCTTATGAGAAAATGATCACACATTATTACATTTTTAATGAGTTCTGACCATTAAGAAATATAAAGATGTTTTGTATTAGACCCTCGTTAATGAGATCCTTGAAAAAATTATTCAGGTTAATGAGTTAAATAAATGGGAAAACCATTGCACCAAATATTTTAACACGCTTTAACATAATAAAATATTCCATAACAAAAAACAATGTTGTATTAAATAAATAGAAAATTTGAATCTAGCATACTTTCCAATTAAAACTTAAAAATCTCTGTCTAATTAAAAACATCTACCCATAATACATAATAAATGCCAAGAGAAAGAACAGCAACACCAGTCACTGAAGATGGTTGCAAGAATAATTGAAAGCATTAAGTTTTACAAACTAAGTAATTATTAAATTTGGAGTGGTTTATCATTTAACAGTTGATAATTAACATAAATGTGTATACAAATCATATTCATCATGAGACTGATTGCAAAGTAAACAAATATAGATAATAATGCCAAAATATGATTTTCTAAACAAATAATACTACTTCTGAGTTAAGCAGTCCGGTGAATAGCGTACATTCATTTTACAAAAAAAAGGAGTAATTAATTAGTTTCTTTATTATCTATCCCAGTTTTTCTTTTAAGTGAGACATATATAAACGACCTGATGTAAAAGATGCACCATTAGCAATATTTTGTACTCTGAGAGTACAATATTCACTGTAGTAAGTTCCTTAATGAACAGAATGAAAGTGTCATTTGTATGGCTTAATACTGCCTGCATTTTAGTAGACCTGGCATGCCTTTAAGCAATCACACATTTGGTTCAGAAAAATCATTGGGAAACAACTACCCTCCTCACTTTCCCAAGTTATACCTGAAGATGGCTACATGAATTTCAAGAATAATTTAAAATTCAAGTCAAGTCACCTACAACCATTATGAATATATCACTTAACATAACAGACATACAAATAACTTGTTACATGATAAATCCCCTGCAACAATGTAATATATCCAACAGATCACACATAACATATAATGTAAGTAGCACAATTCACCTGGCAACAAGTCTCAAAACTCTTTGCTGCAATACGATGTAATTGAATCTAAAGTAACAAAAAATTAGTAGTTTTTAATCATCACTTACTTTTCCCCACAGAAACCATAAATCTTGGTAATTAGAATGTAAGTTCACTACGTTATTTTTATCTGTAATATGTTGTTTTATGTTAATTCTACAATCCCTGGAACCCTGATTTTGATTTTCTTTTCTAAATTCATGATTTCTGATTTTACAAAGAACCTAACTTGAAGAAATATTAGAAACTCTTTTTGATTATATAGAACAATATAAACTTTTCTTATATTGATAGATTCAAATTTTTTTTATATAAAATTTTTAGAAATGTCATTAAATAACTTTGAACTATTACAAACTTTTAAAATGCTTTGTGCTTTACTTAAATAAAGTTTATTAATTAATATAGTCATTACATTTTTATTTTTATTTTAATGTTTTTCATTAAAAAAAAAGTTACAAATGTACATACATATTAATATAGAATAAAGCCTTATTAAGGAATCAAAATCAATAAAACTTAAGGAAAATTCCAAATTCAATTTGTTTGATTCAAAAAATCTAAAAAAAACGTTTGATTTTTCATTTTTTATTCTAACAAAAGAACATCAAAAAATTGTTTTATTGGAAATATGAATATTTGAATGAAGCTCACCATCCAGATAAAAAATTATATTCATTAAGTACAGAAACTGAATATAACAGTTTTATGAGGAGAACCTTAGTTTAGATCGAAGAAAATTTAAATCTTCTGAGTTAGGTAATCAGATTAAAAAACTGCAGTTTATTTTTCATATTTTTTCTGTCTCAACCGCTTTACAGATTGAATCGATTGTCAAAATAATTCTTGCTTTTTAATTGTAATCATTATTACTCAGCCTTAAAAAAAAAATTTATCTTATCCGGTGACAGGAATATAAATTTACCAAATAACAATAATAAAATAAATAAGTATAAAATCCTACAGAATAGTCAGGGATAAAAATCACAAGTTAATATTACTTTGAGGCCAACATAAGTTTAAGATCATTTGCAGACTATTTGTTTAAAAGAGATAAGATAACCTTGTTTTAAATTACAACCAGAGCATTTAGACCATACGATAGTTCTAAACAGTAAACAGAAAAATAAGTTACAATGTAAAGATAGATTTTAGTTGTTTTAATGATTTAATTAACGAAAAAGATTCTAGTTCTATAAATAAATAAAGGCCTATATCCATAAAAAAAATAACATTAATGATGTTTTCATTATCAATAAACTGAATAAAGGAATTGAATATGCCAAAAATACTGCTAAGACTATTAAATTTCTGTAAAGCTAAGCCTTGGTCAGTTAAAAACATAACCCTACTTCTTTTTTTAACTAAGAAAGTGAATTAAATTAAAAGATAAATTATCCAGATGTCAATGTTTAAATAAGTATTACAAAAGATAAAACAAACTTAATACTTAAAATTTTTAGAACAGATTAAACAATAAACTGCGTATACAGAAAATATAAAATCAAAATGCTAAAGAATAAGGGTATGACAGATGAGCAGAGATAGTTATGAATCACCTAGTGAATTTTTTATTAGAGTTGGCAATAAAATAGATATACACTGAATGCAATATTGACATTAGTAATTAAGCGACAGAAATAATCCTTTATATATAATTAGATAAAACAATAAACTGTGAGCACACAAGTAGGCGCAATATAAAAAGTATTATTTTTCCTTAAAAGATCATAGAGTTGGTTGTTGATGTGGGGAAAGCAATATAGCTTTGGTAAATATCTTTTATTTAAATAGCGATTTATCAATTTTAATACTATTCAATAAAACAACAACTCACTTTAAAATGTAATTAGCGCTTATCGTACCAGGATAATGTGTTCTTAGCCAAATATTATAAAATGTATATAGTTAAGAATAAAACATTAGTAACTTGTTATAACATCAGTACTATTTAATGAAGATGATTTGAGAACTGAAATACTTCCTGTGTTGTAGAGGGCATTATTTGCTTTCTCATGGCTCCAATTTAACAGTCTTGTGTTAATTACCATCTGGTGGTTCATAAGGTTGTGGTTGTCACTACTATTATAAATATATTTCTCTGACTGAAGATCTTTCTATGTCATATTTTAATATTAATAAACTATTTTGTTATAAATTAACATATTTACGTTAAATTATAATTTTTTTTAGGCTAATGATCTTCATTTTCGCTCAATGAATTATGTAACAGTTGATTTATCATACAACAATATTTCAGTGATTGATCTTCAGCCGATGGAATTACTGGCACTTGCACAATATGAATCGAATTCATCAACTTCACACCATTACAAAACATTAGATAATCATAGTGCTAGAATTAATCTGATTGGAAATCCATTATTATGTGACAGTAGAAATTATCACCTTAAAAAGTTTTTTGAGGGAACTCTAACACCAGAAGCTAATATTATTTGATTGATATCATTTCAAATAATCAAATAACATGTTCTGGACCAAAGCAATTAGAAGGTTTGTACTGGAATATGGTGCCATCAAAACTTCTAACATGTAAATTAAGTCAAAATAATAAACGAATCTAGTACTAAATGTCCAAAAGAATGGAAATGTTTCTACCGCCCGCAAGAGGAAGGATTGATTATCGATTGCACTGAACTAAGGATAAAAACTTTCCCCTCGAAACTTTCTTCTTGGAATATTACAATTCTACACTAAATCATATAAAAATGTTAATCATACTGAGCTATATTTAGCAAAAAATTATTTATCATCACTGCTACTAGAATTAGATGAAGGTTTCAAGTATATCACGACTTTACCACTTCCCTCAAATAACATTTCACAAATAACTTTGACCGGCTTATCGCCTAATATAACAGTAAGTATCAGAATAAATTATTTTAAGTATAGCCATAATGATTGCACATTTAATAATAAATATTTTATTTAATGATTTTCACACTTGTTGACTATAAAATACAGTAATTAGACAAATTGTACTAAAATTGGTGTTATAAAGGAAGAAGAGGAAGTTGAGGAGGATGAAATGGGAGAAACAATACTGAGATCTGAATTTAAGAGAGCATTAAAAGATTTAAATGGCAGAAAGGCTCCTGGAATAGACGGAATACCTGTAGAATTACTGCGCAGTGCAGGTGAGGAAGCGATTGATAGATTATACAAGCTGGTGTGTAATATTTATGAAAAAGTTCCGTCAGACCTCAAAAAAAGCGTTATAGTCATGATGCCAAAGAAAGCAGGGGCAGATAAATGTGAAGAATACAGAATACAGTTTAACTAATTAGTTTAACTAGTCATGCATCAAAAATCTTAACTAGAATTCTATACAGAAGAATTGAGAGGAGAGTGGAAGAAGGGTTAGGAGAAGACCAATTTGGTTTAAGGAAAAGTATAGGGACAAGGGAAGCAATTTTAGGCCTCAGATTAATAGTAGAAGAAAGATTAAAGAAAAACAAACCAACATACTTGGCGTTTATAGACCTAGAAAAAGCATGCGATAACGTAGACTGGAATAAAATGTTCAGCATTTTAAAAAAATTATGGTTCAAATACAGGGATAGAAGAACAATTGCTAGCATGTACAGGAACCAAACAGCAACAGTTACCAATTGAAGAACATAAGAAAGAAGCCGTAATAAGAAAGGGAGTCCGACAAGGATGTTCCCTGTCCCCGTTACTTTTTAATCTTTACATGGAACTAGCAGTTCATGATGTTAAAGAACAATTTAGATTCAGAGTAACAGTACAAGGTGAAAAGATAAAGATGCTGCGATTTGCTGATGATATAGTAATTCTAGCCGAGAGTAAAAAGAAGAAAAAGAAGAAACAATGTACGGCATAGATGAAGTCCTACGCAACAACTATTGCGTGAAAATAAACAAATACAAAACAAACGTAATGAAATGTATTAGAAATAACAAAGATGTACCAATGAATGTGAAAATAGGAGGAGAAAAGATTATGGAGGTAGAAGAATTTTGTTATTTGGGAAGGAGAATTACTAAAGATGGACGAAGCAGGAGCGATATAAAAGGCGAAATAGCACAAGCGAAACGAGCCTTCAGTCAGAAATATAATTTGTTAACATCAAAAATTAATTTAAATGTCAGGAAAAAATTTTTGAAAGTGTATGTTTGGAGTGTCGCTTTATATGGAAGTGAAGCTTGGACAATCGGAATATCTTAGAAGAAAAGATTAGAAGCTTTTGAAATGCGGTGCTATAGGAGAATGTTAAAAATCAGATGGGTGGATAAAGTGACAAATGAAGAGGTATTGCGGCAAATAGATGAAGAAAGAAGCATTTGGAAAAATATAGTTAAAAGAAGAGACAGACTTATAGGCCACATACTAACGCATCCTGGAATAGTTGCTTTAATATTGGAAGGACAGGTAGAAGGAAAAAATTGTGTAGGCAGGCCACGTTTGGAATACGTAAACAAATTGTTAGGGATGTAGGATGTAGGGGGTATACTGAAATGAAACGATTAGCACTAGATAGGGAATCTTGGAGAGCCGCATAAAACCAGTCAAATGACTGAAGACAAAAAAAAAAATGGTATAAAACTACGTTTCTAAAAAAGTTAAGAAAAAAACTTGTCTAAGAAAAACGAAATACTTGTCTTCACTCCAAATAAAAGGCAATGTGAGAATCATAAAATTAAATTTTGAATAATTAAAAGCAACTAAGTTGAGAGAAATTAGAAATTTTGTATAAAATGAAAGCTGTTTAGAAAGAAAATAACATTTACACTTGTTGGTTATGCTTCCACCAATTAGATAATTCAATTACTTCCCGTTTAGCTCAACAATATAATATTTTAATACAATACAATATAATTTTAATATTTATTGAAAATATAAAAAAATTTGGCCAAACATGAATTGTAATTAAATTTTAACGCAAGAAAAATTCACACTATAAAAATTTATATAGGTAAAGTATATGGTGATAAGAATATTTATAAATAAAATGTGAGAATTAATAAAACATATTCAATAAAGCTACACTGAAATTTATCAGACTGAAAAGAGATTGTTTTGAATGATCTTTTCTTGTATTAAAGAACTGAAGCAAGAAATCAACACTGAAATTTTGTAAGGTTAGACAAATCATTACTGATGAAATATGAAGGTCATCTCATTCATTAGATTTCAAAATTTCACATATACATAATTTTTATTGAACATTATCGGTACAATAAGTTTTGTATGATGACTTTCCCTGATCAATGAATGAGGAAAACAAAGGGTGGATTAGCCTTGACATTTCTTGACTGATATAACCAAGAGGGAATAAATTTCTTAATCGTACTGTCGGTGGTAATCGACACAGATTTGTCATAAAACTTCTGAAAATAAACACTGGATATTGAATATGTATCATTCAGCTACTTCAAAACCAAACATTAAGGTAAATTTACACAAAAAAAAAATTATAATGGATATTTTCTGAGGCCAGAAATGTAAGAAGTCTTTCCTGAAACTATCACAATAATTACAGTTACTAAAAATACTTAATAAAAACAAAACTTTATTTGAAAACAGAATGTGATGAAATAGAGAAAGATGGTAACAGGGGATGTTTTTTCATAGTTTGATCTGATTTACATAAAACTTGATCAAAATATTGCATATGAGAACAGAATCGACTCATCAGTATAAAATTCAGGTGACGATAATGCCGAAGCATTTTTCACCCAGAAAAAAGTCAAATAAAAAAATAACCATTATAAAATGAAGTAGAGTCAGTTATAGTCTCTAAACATTAAGAACCAATAGATTTGGGATCGTATCACCATATCAGTAATTAAAAATTACACAAATTCATAATGAACCCTTATATTTAATAAATATTTCCTTTAGTCTGGAGAAATATTTTATAACAGTATATTGAAATTTACTGAATTTCATGAAAATGTACTTAAAATAAAAATTGAATTCTTACATTAGTTAATGTAGGAAATCAAAGGTACTGGACTAAAACTTCAAATTAAGAAAAGACACCATCATTTTTACTGGACTGAATAAATTAACTGCAATTATTTACTCGGGTATAAGTTGGAATAAGATTATGTAAAAAAAAAAAACTAGCTGGTCAGGGCTCACTTTTCTTACCCAATCGTCTAGCCAGGACCCCCAATGTGCTTCGATATCCTCATGCTTGCGAGAATAATACTGATAAATAAAACTTAAACCTCGTTCAGTTTACAAAAAAATATCATTATATGGTAGGTAAATTTCTTCAAAGCACAGTTTAGTCAGTACAGGACCCAAAACTCTGAGCGATTTGAAGAGTGTGGGTTTCAAAATAGTCAGCCTTCATCTTAAAAATAGTAGTTATATCCATCCATATTTAGTCTGGTTCTTAGTATTACCCTACAAACACCACTAGGAGGTTATCATATTTTGTTTCTTATTTTTCTTAAGTGTTTTTTGGCCAAGTAAATGGAGGCAGGTGCAGCCAGCTGGGTCGCACTACAGTAACCGTGGCTATTGGTTGAGCTACCAATAGTACACGAACAAATCCCTTAAAAAATCAAAAATAAAAAAAACACCAAAAATGATCTTTAGAAATTATCTGAAGAATAATTGCAAGCCCAAATCTACTATTATAATATATTGTCTAATCAGAAATGGGAAAAATTTGGAATCATTTTTCAAAATTTTTTAACTTTCTTCATCCCTTTGCAAAAAATCTAAAAATTGGTTTTTAGATATTCACATGAAGATTATTACACACACACACATAAGTTCACGTGCCAAAAATCAAGTTGATATCTTCATTTGTTACTGAGAAATTAAAAAAATAGTAAAAATTTCATTGTACTCCATTTTAACCCTTTAAACCCAGAATTTAAAAAAATCCTTTCTTAATGTGCACTTACACAGTATAAAAAAAACTTGAATACAATTTTTCATTAATTTATCTTCACTAGTTTTTGTTGGGCATTGATAAATCAGTTATCAGTCAAGTCAGTCAATCACGACAAGCTGCTTTATAGGTACAGTTTTTCAAAATTTATAGCTGGCTTAGACATGAACCCCAAGCCTATGGCACATATGGAGAGTTCAAATAGAAACATACACTGCCTAGAAATATCTCTTTTCCAAAGAAATTTAACAAGGCAGCAAAATACACCGGTTTAAAGTATAAAGATGATTTCATAAAAGGTTGAGATCCTAATTTATCCCCACCGGTAAACATTTTTATCGAGTACACAATCAATTATACAAAATGGTTAGCCAAAATCAGCAGAAATCATAAGTCAGTGCACGCATAGGAAGTTTTATAAATGTAAAATGATTTTACATTAGTAAAACGTAGAATCTCCTAAAATGGTCACAAACTGACCACTAAAAACCGAACTTTAATGTCCTTTGTGGATGACTTCTAGTAAGTATATGTTTTTTTTTTATAAAGAATAATTTTAAAAATTATTTAAAAATCACAAAATATATCTTTTGAAAATAACTAAGATTTATAGCGATATATAATTCATTTGATTAACTTAATTTTTATTAAATGACTTCTTAATTTACAAGATTTTTTCTGTCTTAATATCTTTTAAATATGATTATTAATCTGTCTATTGTTTTTATATTTCAGATCGACAATCTGAATAATGTAACTTGCTTGGGAGGAAAATCTATATCAGAATTAACAGTAAATGAAATTTGTCCCACATCTACAGCAGGCGTAATAATTATTATTAGCATTCTTGGGCTCATAGTAGGTCTTCTTATAGCTCTCTACTATCGATATAATCAAGAAATAAAAGTTTGGCTTTATGCACATCAGATGTTTCTTTGGCTTGTTACTGAAGATGAACTAGATCGTGATAAGCTGTATGATGGTTTCATAAGTTATTCTCACCGAGATGAAGATTTTGCGATAAAACATTTGGTTCCAGGGCTGGAGAATGGCACCCCTAAATTTAAGTTACATTTACATTATAGAGATTGGATTATAGGTGATTATATACCAAGTCAAATAGCACGGTCAGTTGAATATTCACGTAGAACTATTGTTGTGTTGTCACCTAACTTTCTAGAAAGTGTTTGGGGGAAAATGGAATTCAAAACAGCACATTCCCAAGCGTTGAGTATGGGAAGAGCAAGAGTAATTGTCATACTTTACGGTGATGTTGGCCCGGCTGATAATTTAGATCCTGAACTTAAAGCATATGTATCAATGAGCACATACCTAAAATGGGGTGACCTTGGTTTTGGGATAAGCTTCGATTTACTTTACCTCATCCTACCGACTTATCAAAAGGAATATACCACCTCTTTTCCAAAGAAATTTAACAAGGCAGCAAAATATACCGGTACTAAGTATCGATAAAGATGATCTCATAAAAGATTCAGTTCCTAATTCATCCCCACCAGCAAACAGTTTCATTGACCAAACACCATCGTTTAAACAAAATGGTCAGAAATCATAAGTCAGTGCGCATAGTATTTAGTGTTTAGGTACCATAATTCTCAAATAAATTAAAAATAAGTAACGTACATCATTTAGAGAATGTTGCTCATATAGAGTTTAAAATCTAAGATAGGAATTAGATTAAACAACTTTTTAAGTTTTATTTATAGATGAACCTTAGGAATTTTAGATTTAATCATTTGTACAAATATAAACAAAAATAAAAGAAAGAAAAATTTTACTTAATGTTAGTTAGATCTAATTTATTACATATGTATAGTAATTTATTATTTAGTTCTGCAAGTCATAATTTTTTATATGATATATTTATGATAAGCCACGTTTTTAGTATAGGCATAAAGTATACTTTTTTAAATTTTATATTGTCAATCTGCTAATGGATAAATTAAACCTGACTATAAGTTAAAAATATGAGATATATTCTTGTAATTTGCAACTAAAATTTATTTTAAGACTGATTTTAAAATAATAATTGTCTATGTAAGTAATAAAATACGATAAGCTCATTTTAGAACTTAAATGATACATAATTGTAAAATTTCTAATAAAATTGCTATCAATATTTCATTTTTTATTCTTTAATCAATTATTACAAGCCATAGAGAAAGGGTGACATAAAGCAGAAAAATTAACCTTGTAAAACTAATGCTGACTCCAAATATCTGGGATCATTTGCTTAGCAGAAATAAAATATTACAACCTTTATGTATCTGATTTATCAAACTATGAGTCCTGGGGCAGCACCCAGAAAAAATATTATTTTATCCCAGAAATCTCATTTCTTAATACTTAGATATTTCTTCTATTTAGGTAAAGAAAACAACACATCTTTGGCAAAAAATTAATTACAAACTTAAGTAGTTGAAAAACTAAGCTTTTTTTCAAGTTTAATCCTGTCACAATTAACTAATTTCCATTGAACTGAATTCAAACATGTAATGTTTGAATATGTTTGTATAACAGGAAATTTAATTAAACATAATAATTAAATACTTTACTTACCAATCAAGTTAAACATTTGTATGTTTATATGTGAAATGTTTAAATACTTAATTAACACTGATACTATTATTATTATTAGTAATAGTATTTTAATTAGTTGATTGATATTAATTATCAGTAATAACTGTTACTTCTAGAAACAAATATGTGGCGGCCATTTAAAACTATCATTATTTTATATCTAAGAGCCCCTATTAATTAAATAATGCAATTATTCCTCACCATCATGTCTAAAAATCACACATCATTGTACTTTAAAGTACTCTTGCTTTATTAATACATAAGGAAATATGAATCTTTCAGTATCCACAGTGTATTCAGTTGAGGATAATGTAGCGGTTTGTTACATGAAGGTCACTAAGTGTAAAATAACTCATATTCTCTGACATCTTACTTGGGAGTATTGTACTGCAAATACTGCAGAATTACATACATTAAATCATTTATTTTCTGGAGAGCAGGAAATTCCTAATTTGTTTCTAGGAAACATCCTGAGGTCAATACTGCCTCTATTCAAATGCAGGCATGGAGGTTTCTGAAACCTGTGAAGATCTTAAAAAGCTTTTTCTCAATTTGAAGCCGGATAAGATAGGAATGGTTGATATGAATGAGAATATGAGAATGCTCGGTATCTTCACATTACTTACTACTATATGATAAATTTAATTCTAGAATATTACAATAATAAACATTTAACCCTTTTTTTAACATTGCACAAGAACATGCAACAACAATGTCAGCAACAACCTCAATAAATTTAAGGAAATAAAATAAAAAAAATTTTAGCAATATTAATGATTGTTTTTTTTTAAAGAAAATAGCTCTCTAATCTGAGTTACTGTTAATGAAATATTGATACATCACATAGCATCATAAAGTGTTATATAATTCATATTAATTTATTTTGAGTTAAATACACATTAAATATTTAACCCTTCGGGCTAGTCTAGCGGTTAGCTTGTCGCAAATCAGTTATTTAACAGCTGACTTTTTAAAGTTGATGGTTCTGAGGTTCAAATTCTGGTAAAAGATAGTTGATTTTATGTGAAGTTGAATATTAGACAGCAGATACTGGTGCACTTTAGTGGTTAGGGTTCAATTAACCACATGTCTCAGGAATTGTCAGCCTGAGTCTGTAACAAGACTGCACCTAATTTACATGTCATACATATCATCCTCATCTCATCTCATTGGGCCGTTAAGAGGGTTGCTTATTGATGTTCATCACTAGTTGAACAGATTGCAACATGCACATTAAGGGAAAAAATTAGATATTCAACAAAACAATTATTGATCTAGAAACTAAAGTAAAAAATGATAATTTTATAATTTCTTTTGTATCATGATAAAAAAACAAATTAATTAATCAAAATATTGCACGATTTTATTACTAAATAGTAAATCAGAAAAATTATGTAATTTAATTTTACATTGAATAAAATTTCATAATTCCATTAAAACGTTTTTTTTTTTTTTATTATATAAAGATTTTCTTTACTCATAGAAAGAAAAAAAATTAAAGAATGCCAGTTATAACTAAAATTTCACTAATTAATTATATTAATGAAAAACTGAAACAACTTACTGTAGATAAAGGGCATAAATACTGTTATTAATTTAATTTGAATTATTATAATTTATTAAAACCGACTAAAAATTATTTATAAATAAGTAATAGAAATTACATGCTTCTTTCAGCAAAAACAAAACTTGCAGACAAAGAGGAATTATGAATAATGTCCAAATGAACTACTTCAATTTTAGAGAATGTGTTAACATACACTGATCACATCCCTAGCAATGTGCTGTTTTTTAGATGGTGCTAAGAAATCTAATCTATTAGAATAAGTTATTTCTCCAATAAATAAAATACTGGGATAAACAACAATGAGCAATACATTATATATATATATATATATATATATGTAAAAACCACTGAATTTAATCAGTAAGTTTTAATTTAATTTCCAAAATGAAAATTTCAGGTACTTCGTATTAACGCCACCGCAGCTACAGCTTTATTTTAAAGCAAAGTAGTCAATCGGATTTCGGTGGAAAATGAACAGTCTCTTTACTTATTTTATAAATATAATTTAACCAAACTTAGCCTTCGCTCGCTAACCTTGAATAATTAACACCGTAATTTTTTGAGTATTTATTTAATAAATTCAGTAATTATTGCAATTATTTATTATTTAAATAATCAAAACACTCCAGTTAATTAGTCAAGGTTAGCAAGCGAAGCGAGCGTAGGTTAAGTTTGGTTAAATTATATAAATAACCATTTATTAAAATTAATAAAGAGACTGTTTTGAATCTATGTTAAACTCTATATCGGCCCATTTTCCACCGAAATCCGATTGACTAGTTTGTTTTTAAATAAAGCTGTAGCTGTGGTGGCGTTAATACGTTAGTACCAAATTTCATAAATGTTAAAAATAAGATGGACTAGTAAAATACAAGATGATGGGTTTACGGCAAATTTGGGGCAGAATCCTGTAAAAAGAAAGGCAAGGGTGGTAGGCCATATATTTAAAGCACCCAGTCATTGAATTTAATTCACAAAGGAAGTTCAGAAGGTACAGACAGCACAGAGATAGAGATTGAAATATATTAAACAGAAAATTGAGAATATACCACACGATAGGAATGCTTTGGCTAAGAGAGTCACAGATAGTAGAAAGTAATTAAGTGTATCGACCAATCAAATGATTGAAAATCTACAAAAAATCATAAGCCTGATGACTAACAAGTAATTTAACGAAATAAAAGTATTCAGAACTATCGCTATTAACATCCTCTCCTTAGGGAAACACGAGTTATTTTAATAACACACAATAGAATTACTTCAAAAACATACAACAAACAAATCAGGCATTTCAATTTCAGAGAATTCTAATTCCTTATAGGCTAGATTATTTAGAGAAAGATCGCTTACCTTCGGTAACTATAACATAAACTACAACAGATGATTTTACGCTGTTTCCAGCTGGAAAAACAGTCCTAAAGCAGTTAAATTATATTTTTTCTGCAACTTTTTAGGATTTATTTTTTTATAATCCATTTACTGTCAACAAACTTGAAACAAATCAAACATCCGAAGCTTCTGTCTATGAGGTAGTATTTTTCTAATGAAAACGATATATCGAAATAGCTTAAACTAAACCTCGTTGAAATATCGATAAATAAATATAAATTAATATATAAATGTAAAGGTGAAAAAAACCTCTTTAACACTTAGTCGTCGCAAATAACGACCATGACACTATATTTTAATATTAACTTTTTGAAATAATTAATTACTATAATATCAATTATATTAAAAGAATAACATAGTCTCAATCGATATTTTACGGAGTATATTTTACAATCTCCTTGTATTTTCAATCTGCTATATCAACCAATTGCCTTGCCAATGCCAAGTATTTTACATCATCAATAATGAAATATAAAGAGATATATATTTCCTGTTTTCCAAATAATCGCATTGCTCTTACTGTTTAGTTATCATAATGTACTAATTTTAA